>NC_041393.1:676842477-676870452 GCF_002162155.2 Triticum dicoccoides | reverse complement strand
CCTATAAGTAGTTCCCATAGGTTCTCCTCACAGTCCTCACCCCCTGCCGAGAAAACCCCTCTCTTCCTCGTCCTTCTCTGAGAGCAATTGCTCGTCGGAGTTCGACAACTCCGGCGGCCCCTCCACGCCGTCATGGGACGAGGCCGAGCCCGGGACATTTCCCAATAGACTTCCCTCGTCGACCTCTTCGCCGTCCTCAATCTACTTGACATTGGGGGCCTTCTTCCTCAACTCCGGCGACGTTTTTCCCAACTCCGGCGACTAACTCCGGTGAGCACTGTGTAAATCCCGTAATTGTTTTTCAGAAAAATACTCAAACTTCGGAAAATCATATCTCCTAAACCGTATGCCCAAATTCGATAAATTTTATATCCCCAGATTCCTTGGAACATCTAGTTTATTATAAAAATAAGAGATCTCAGTTTTTGGCAAGTTAAAGTTTAGTTCTGTTTTAAATATTAAATTGAGTATTTTTTCTATATCTTTTAATCTATAAATCATATAAGAATGTTTATTATATGAAAGTTCGACCTTAGGACATCACCTTTCTGTTGGAACTTATGGCATAATTTTTTTCAGCAAGATTTAGTTTCATAATTTCGTAAAAATTAATTTGTGTGTAACTTATTAATGCATTATAGACTTAATTGAATTACTCAAAATTCAATTTAGAGTTTTTGAAAATTCACAAACTATTAATTGTCAATTACTAAATATTTCTGAATATGTCTTGGAGAAGTCACATTATCTCCTCTCATTAATTTATTTTAATAATTTGGAAATATATAAATGGCATTAAAACTCCAAATAAGATCCAATTTCAAATGAAACTCCAAATGGAATACTCATCCACCACATTTGAGAAAGTCCTCTTATTCTCACTCCAAAATTGTGATTGTGGTTTCCAATATTTCAAAAAAAAGTCAAACAGAAATTAAAGCCCTCTGATTTCTTGAATAAACTTCCCCAGCCATAGTTTTCTTTATTGGACAAAATGTTACCCAACTTTTATAACATGATTAGAAAAAGTTTTAAACAAGAACTCAAAAGGTTTTAATTCCCGTGAAAGAAATAAAATAATTTCACACAATCCATGACACAACAATCAAACAAACAATCCTATTTATTTATTTAATTTAACATTCCAAAATATAGAATTTTGGGATGTTACAAACCTACCACACTTAAAATGAATCTCGTCCTCGAGATTCGGAAAGGCTAGAAAGAAGAGGTTAGGGTTGGGGTCTCCTTGCAATTCCATTGATCATCATGAAGGTCTCGGGCGCTACCACACTTAAAATAAACTCATGCACCACCTCTATAGTGTTGACAACACATTTCTCCTCAAATTTCTTGTAATAACTCCTTCATTGATGCTCTCATGTTAGAGGCATAACATTTCCTTCAATATCCTGGGTCTTTGCATCAAAATGAAATTCTTATGAGACTGGATCTTCTCATCTGACAGTTTTAGTGTCAATGCTAAACAACTATCGAAAAATCTCATGGAGGTCTGCCATTACTGGTTCCCTGCAAGAAATGGGTCTTGGCTTCATTCTCACCGTGTAACCTACGATTGGTAGCAGCTGCCATGTACATGGGTTCCTCATGATACCATTCTATGGCTTAAGCAAGGCTTCAACGGGCGTCGACACTTTACTGTGGGTAAGTCACTCAGATTTACCATTCCAAATAACAAGAGCAAATGATAAGAGTAGGTCGTCATGGTGGCCAAGCCATGTCGCACCCAAATCATTACCCTATATAAGGTTTAGTGAATCTCGCATCCTAACACTCGGGCATCCTCACAGGCATTGCAGATTTCTCTTGTCCATGAACTGGGTTAGGATAAATCCATCGATTCTCGAAGCGAAACAGAAACAACTATCGTTTCACCAAAACCCTCTAGTTTTACGTATCCTCCTATGGAATAGCTATAACTTCATCGGTAGATGTTTCATGGATCCTTCATAATTCTTCCTAAAACAAGATTGTGCTTGTTCCTCGGTAAATCCTGGGCTTGTGGGTTATGGCCCACTTCAACACTTGTAGAGCTTTTACTCATCCTTGGAGTTACAACTGATTCATATTCTCCGGTAATTCTCATACTACTTCATTTCCTTCATCTCCTTGTGGTAACCAACATAACAAAATCAAACTGCAACTTATTTTTGTCCAGCTCCTTTCTACGGATCGACATGAACAACATGTTTCTTTCTCCTTTGACCCTGTGGTTTTACGAAATACTACCACACTTAAAAGGAATTGTAGTAATTCATCCATAGACCATATTTCTCATATCCTCGAAAATGATTAAAGTCTAAGAGAGTGGCAACTCTTACAATTCAACATGGCACTGATGATTCAATTTTATTGATCCATGAAATATTACATTCTCCAAGACTTCCATTACATAGGTCAACTCAACCTACTCATGAAAATAAAATTTCTTCCTACTACTTATTACTGATATCATAATCTCGACTACTCAGTTTTAGCTTTCTTTTGATCCGAACATTCCCTAGCATAATGTCCCACTTCCTTACAACGAAAACAAATGGCTTCCGACTTGTCTCGAGGCTTCCTTGTGATTTTCTTGACTCCTAGGGTTCTTGGCTTCTTGTCCGAACATTCATGGTAGTAGTGCCATGAGTTCTTGCACCTGAAACATATGATATGACTCAGGTCCTTCTCTGCAGATATTAGGTTACTCTGGGGAGGTATTTGTTTCCTCTTTGGGGACTTCTTCGTACCGATCAGGGCTTATATTTCATGTGAATCAAATTCCACTTCTTCTATTTGGAAGTATCCTAGATTCTCTTTTCTTTCCTTGGTGCAATACTGTGAAAATGTCCTTTTTCTCCACATGAATAGTAGGCTTTGGAATAAAATCTGGTTAGGCCTTCTCCATCAGGGTCTTCAACATCGTCCTTCATCACAGGTTGTTTTATACCTTCTCGGAGGGCTTCCTTCATTCCTTCCTTCTACTTCCGGGTAGTTTGTTGTACCATGGGATAAATGTGACACTGATTAGGGTAGTGATCCGTTCCTTCACATAAGAAACATGTAACCTGCCAGGTTGGGCATTCTTCGGCTGGGTGATTTTCTTCACAATGTGGGCATCTGTCCTTGTGTTCTTCATGTGTGTGTTCAACTTCTCCGCAAATCTTACATGCACAAGGTTTCTTAATCATCTTACTATCGTAAGGCTTTCGGGTAAGACGAGACCTTAGCAGAGTTGTCTTGAATTCTTCCCAGTCTTTGCTCCATTCCATCCTTGTATGGCTTGATGCATTTTCCACCATGTTGCGGCACTTCCTTCAAAGTATTGAAGAGCGTATGGTACTTCATCCTTTCTTTCAACAAGGTTGATCCTCATGTGATTCTCCATGTTACGAATCCATTGCTCGGTCTCCAACTGAGTCTTGGGTCCCGAGAATTTGAGTCCATCTTCATTCATCATCTATTGGGTCCAAGGTTTTTGAGATGAGATAGAGTTGGAGGAATAGAGAGATACACACATCGCACAAGTCAATCATGATTCACACATTCACTCAATCAAACATTAATATAGTACTGCCATCCACATAAGTTGGTATGGTTAGATACTCAAATCATAAACGTTCAAACTTATTTTCTCATGGTGGTCTACTACTAAACTAACTTCTCCAGATCTTGGTTCTGGTCTCCATGGGGCTTCTTCTGCTTGTGTTGGATATTCTCCAGTTCTTCAACCAGATAATCTCTATCGAGACGGAGTTTCCTGTGGCATCCCAGTATGTCTTGGAGTTGATTCTTGAGCTTCTGGATCTCAACATCTTTGGTACGAGCTATGGTCCTGCTGTTCTCTAGTTCCTAACGAAGTTTCCGAACTTCAAGGTCTTCCTCCGCATGCTTGGTTACTTCCAGCTTCTGGCCCTTGAGTTCTTCATGCAATGCTTCCTTATCGAAGAAGACTTCGAGAAGGTCCATCTTGAGGTTCTTGATGTAATGCTCCAAGTCTTGGTTATACACCGCCAGAGGTGAAAACTTCAGCTTTTGCTCCTTCGTAGTAAGATATGTGCTCCACCAGCTTTCTACCATCCAAGCTTCCCAAAACTGTTCTTGCTTAGCTCATTATGATGACGATAGCACAAGCGCGCAATTGCATCATGAATGCCAGTGTTGATGCCCATATCCTTGTTGCGGGCTATCATCTCATATGTGATGTCTCCTTTCTTGGGGTCTCCTTGACGTCCAAAAACTCGAGTCTTAATGCCCCATGTTCCGGTTCTTCTCTTCTTCACCTTGATCTCCGGTATCAGCAACTTCAGCAGTCTGACCAGTACCATGAGGGTTGGACCACAAAGAACGTCCTTGTAGTGCTCTCTGGAGTTAGTCGCCGGAGTTGGGAAAAAGGTCGCCGAAGTTGAGGAAGAAGGCCCCCAACGTCAAGTAGAATGAGGACGGCGAAGAGGTCGACGAGGGAAGTCCATTGGGAAATGTCCCGGGCTCGGCCTCGTCCCATGACGGCGTGGAGCGGCCGCCGGAGTTGTCGAACTCTGACGAGCAATTGATCTCAGAGAAGGACGAGGAAGAGAGGGGTTTTCTCGGGAGGGGGTGAGGACTGTGAGGAGAACCTATGGGCACTACTTATAGGTGAGGGGGAGGTCAGAATTCGAGCAGATGGAGATGAAATGCAGGGACATTTTGGGTGTCCGTTAATGGCCACTACGGTCGCCTTTAAGGCGCACTGAGAAGGGGAGGGGGTCGAGGAAGACGAGGGGAACCGGTTCCGACCGTTTGTGGGTTGGGGGAGGGAGAGAAGGGGAGGAAGAGGTGGAGGCGCCATGGATGTAGCCTCTATTCGTGTTTGTGTGAACATGAACGAGGAGGAAGAAGAAGCCTGCGCGTATGGGCCTAAGTGAAGTCAAGGCCCAAGAGAAAAAATGAAAGAGAAAAAAAACATAGATGGGCTTGGCTGGTTGTGTATGCTGTACTTGCTGGGTTATGTGCGTGCACAGTGCTCCGAATGTGCTTAGCCCTAAAAGACTTGGAATTGGATTTCGTCAATTAATAATTAGGTGACGAAAAACTTTTAACTAACGAAACCAACGAAAATGTGTACAATTACATATTTATTATTTAGAGTCTAGGAAAAAATAGTTTCATAATTTCGTAAAAATTAATTTGTGTGTAACTTATTAATGCATTATAGACTTAATTGAATTACTCAAAATTCAATTTAGAGTTTTTGAAAATTCACAAACTATTAATTGTCAATTACTAAATATTTCTGAATATGTCTTGGAGAAGTCACATTATCTCCTCTCATTAATTTATTTTAATAATTTGGAAATATATAAATGGCATTAAAACTCCGAATAAGATCCAATTTCAAATGGAACTCCAAATGGAATACTCATCCACCACATTTGAGAAAGTCCTCTTATTCTCACTCCAAAAATGTGATTGTGGTTTCCAATATTTCAAAAAAAGTCAAACAGAAATTAAAGCCCTCTGATTTCTTGAATAAACTTCCCCAACCATAGTTTTCTTTATTGGACAAAATGTTACCCAACTTTTATAACATGATTAGAAAAAGTTTTAAACAAGAACTCAAAAGGTTTTAAATCTCGTGAAAGAAATAAAATAATTTCACACAATCCATGACACAACAATCAAACAAACAATCCTATTTATTTATTTAATTTAACATTCCAAAATATAGAATTTTGGGATGTTACATATATTGATAGAGTTCTTCGTCGTTTAATATGCATAATGCCAAGCCGGTGAGTACTCCGTTAGCTGCACACTTCAAATTATCATCAGCTTTATGTCCTAAGTCAGATGCAGATATTGAGTACATGTCTAGAGTTCCCTATTCAAGTGCAGTTGTTTCACTTATGTATGCCATGGTTTGTTCTCGTCCGGATTTATCATATGCATTGAGTGTTGTCAGTAGATACATGGCTAATCCTGGAAAAGAGCATTGGAGAGCAGTTCAATGGATTTTTAGATACCTACGAGGTACCTCTAATGCTTATCTACAATTTGGGAAAACTGGAGATGGACTTGCTGGTTTTGTTGATTCTGATTTTGCTGGTGATTTGGATAAGAGAAGATCACTCATAGGTTATGTTTTCACCATTGGTGGTTGTGTTGTGAGTTGGAGAGCAACTTTACAGTCTATTGTGGCTTGTTCCACTACTGATGCCGAGTATATGGCTATTTCTGAGGCATGCAAAGAAGCTATCTGGTTGAGAGGTTTGTACACTGAGCTTTGTGGAGATTCATCTTGCCCTACCATATTTAGTGACAGTCAAAGTGCTATATATCTTACAAAGAATCCAATGTATCATGAGAGGACAAAGCACATTGATGTCAGATTTCATTGTATTCGAGATGTTGTTGCTGAAGGCAATTTGAAGGTATGCAAGATAAGTACTCATGATAATCCTGCTGACATGATGACAAAGCTAGTTCCTTCCAATAAGTTTGAGCTTTACTCAGGCTTAGTTGGTATTTCTCACTAGTCCGATGGACTTTGACACACGAGGTGTTTATACTGATTTGGATGGAGTTATTTAATTTCTTCGACTACTTGAGGGAATTTGGATCAAGGTGGAGATTGTTAAATTGTGATCCAAATTATACCATGTTGGACTAGACGTAGTCCAACCGGTGTGGGCCTTTGCGTTGACGTCGACGCATATGAGTACAACTCATTTACTTGTCCTTCAAGGACTCTCATGTATTGCCCTCATATATACCCCATGTAGTCGCACCTAAAGACGGTATGTTGTCTCGTGCTTGTAATACTCCTCCATCATAGTGATTACGCCTTCGTGCGTCTGTGGTTTTCTCCCGCAAGGTGATGCGTCCATTTTGCATCATGCTTTTATGTCAATATTCATTGCATTATGGGTTGCTATTTCATGTTATGTCACAATACTTATGGCTATTCTCTCTTATTTTACAAGGTTTACATGAAGAGGGAGAATGCCGGCAGCTGGAATTCTGGGCTGGAAAAGGAGCAAATATTGAAGGACTATTTTGCGCAACTCCAAAAGTCCTGAAACTCCACGGAATACCTTAGAATAAATAAAGAAAAATCGTTGCCAAAGATGAACACCAGGGGTCCCACACCCTGCTCACAAGGGTGCCCCACCCCCCTGAGCGCGCCCCCCTACCTCGTGGGCCCCCTGGTGGCTCTCCGACGCCCATCTTCTCCTATATGAAGTCTTTCGATGAGAAAAAAATCAGAGAGAACCTTTCGGGACGAGACTCCGCCGCCACAAGGCGGAACCAATCTAAGGCTCTGGCAGAGCTTTTCTGCCGGGGACACTTCCCTCCGGGAGGGGGAAATCATCACCATCATCATCACCAACGCTCCTCTCATCGGGAGAGGGAAATCTCCATCAACATCTTCACTAGCACCATCTCATCTCCAAACCCTAGTTCATCTCTTGTATCCAATTCTTGTCTCCAAGTCCGGGATTGGTGCTAGTAGTTTGCTAGTAGTGTTGATTACTCTTTGTAGTTGATGCTAGTTGGTTTATTTGGTGGAAGATCATATGTTCAGATCCTATATGCACATCATTACCCCTCTGATTATGAACATGAATATGCTTTGTGAGTAGTTACGTTTGTTCCTGAGGACAAGGGAGAAGTCTTGCTATTAGTAGTCATGTGAATTTGGTATTTGTTCGATATTTTGATAAGATGTATGTTGTCTAACCTCTAGTGGTGTTATGTGAATGTCGACTACATAACACTTCACCATTATTTGGGCCTAGAGGAAGGCATTGGGAAGTAATAAGTAGATGATGGGTTGCTATAGTGACAGAAGCTTAAACCCTAGTTTATGCGTTGCTTCGTAAGGGGCTGATTTGGATCCACATGTTTCATGCTATGGTTAGGTTTACCTTAATACTTTTGTTGTAGTTGCGGATGCTTGCAATAGAGGTTAATCATAAGTGGGATGCTTGTCCAAGTAAGGGCAGTACCCAAGCACCGGTCCACCCACATATCAAATTATCAAAGTACCGAACGCGAATCATATGAGCGTGATGAAAACTAGCTTGACGATATTCCCATGTGTCCTCGGGAGCACTTTTCCTATTATAAGAGTTTGTCCAGGCTTGTCCTTTGCTACAAAAAGGATTGGGCCACCTTGCTGCACTTTATTTACTTTTGTTATTTGTTGCTCGTTACAATTTATCTTATCACAAAACTATCTGTTACCACTTATTTCAGTACTTGCAGAGAATACCTTGCTGAAAACCGTTTATCATTTCCTTTTGCTCCTCATTGGGTTCGACACTCTTACATATTGAAAGGACTACGATAGATCCCTTATACTTGTGGGTCATCAAGACTCTTTTCTGCCGCCGTTGCCGGGGAGTGAAGCGCCTTTGGTAGGTGGAATTTGGTGAGGAAAAATTTATTTTGTGTGCTGAAATTTTCTGTCACTTGTTACTATGGAAAGTAATTGTTTTAGGGGCTTGTTCGGGGTATCTTCACCCCGTCTGGTTGAGCCAAGAGTTGCTCCTCAACCCACTGAACCTACTGAATCTATTGAAGATGAAACTGCTTTTCAGATTCCTTCGGGTACGATGGAAAAACTGCTAGCTAACACTTTCGCAGGAGATGGAACAAAGCATCCTGACGAACATCTATGCTTTGTGGATGATATTTGTGAACTATTTAAGCTTGCAGGTATACCCGATGATGTTGTTAAGAAGAAGGCTTTCCCTTTATCTTTGGGGGGAGACGCATTGACATGGTATAGGCTATGTGATGATACGAGATCATGGAACTATAAAAGAGTGAAATTGGAATTTCATCAAAAGTATTACCCTATGCATCTTGTTCATCGTGATCGCAATTATATATATAATTTTTGGCCTCGCGAAGGAGAAAGCATCGCTCAAGCTTGGAGGAGGCTTAAATCAATGTTATATTCATGCCCCAATCATGAGCTCTCAAAATTGACAATTCTCCAGAATTTCTATGCCCGGCTTTCTGATAACAATCGCACCATGCTCGATACTTCTTGTGCTGGCTCTTTTATGATGAAGTCTATTGAATTTGGATGGAATCTATTGGATAGAATTAAACGCAACTCTGAAGATTGGGACCTCGACGGAGGTAAGGAATCAGGTATGACACCCAAGTTTGATTGTGTTAAATCTTTTATGGATACCGATGTTTTTCGTAAGTTTAGCACTAAATATGGACTTGACTCTGAGATAGTAGCTTCTTTCTGTGAATCTTTTGCTACTTATGTTGATCTCCCCAAGGAGAAGTGGTTTAAATATCATCCTCCCATAGAAGTAAAGTAGCTGCACCTATTAAAGTTGAAGAAAAGATTGTCACTTACAATGATCCTATTGTTCCTACTTCTTATGTTGAGAAACCCCCTTTCCCTGTTAGAATGAAGGATCATGCTAAAGCTTCAACTGTTGTTCATAAAAGCAATATTAGGACTTATACACCTCCTGAGCAAGTCAAAGTAGAACCCAGTATTGCTATTGTTAAAGATCTCTTGTCGGATAATATTGATGGGCATGTTATTCAATTCACTGGTGAAACTGCTAGAATTGCTAAACCCTGTGATAGAGATAAACATAGACCTGTGGTAGGCGTGACTGTTATTTCTGTTAAAATAGGAGATCATTGTTATCATGGCTTATGTGATATGGGTGCTAGTGCTAGTGTTATACCCATTGACTTATACAAAGAAATTATGCATGAGATTGCACCTACTGAGTTAGAAGAAATTCATGTTACAATTAAACTTGCAAATAGAGATACTATATCTCCAATGGGAATTGTTAGAGATGCTGAAGTCTTGTGAGGGAAAACCAAATATCCCGCTGATTTTCTTGTTCTTGGTTCCCCACAAGATAGCTTTTGTCCCATTATATTTGGTAGACCCTTCTTGAGTACTGTCAATGCTAAGATAGACTGCGAAAATAATGTTGTTACTATTGGCTTGGATGATATGGTTCATGAGTTTAATTTCTCTAAATTTAGTAAACAACATCGTGAGGAAGAATTGCCTAGAAAGGATGAAATTATTGGTCTTGCCTCTATTGCTGTACCTCCTAGTGATCCTTTAGAACACTATTTGCTAGACCATGAAAATGATATGTTCATGAATGAAAGAAGGAAAATAGATGAAGTATTCTTTAAACAAGAACCTATCCTGCAACACAATTTACCTGTTGAAATCCTAGGGGATCCCCCTCCACCCAAGGGTGATCCCGTGTTTGAGCTTAAACCGTTGCCGGATAATCTTAAATATGCTTATCTTGATGAAAAGAAAATATATCCTGTTATTATTAGCGCAAACCTTTCAGAGCATGAAGAAGAAAGATTATTGAAAACTCTGAAGAAGCATCGTGCCGCTATTGGATATACTCTGGATGATCTTAAGGGCATTAGTCCCACTCTATGTCAACATAAAATAAATTTGGAAGCTAATGCCAAACCAGTTTGTGATCCTCAACGACGTTTGAATCCTAAAATGAAAGAAGTGGTAAGAAAAGAAATACGCAAGCTTCTGGAGGCAGGTATAATTTATCCCGTTGCTGATAGTCAGTGGGTAAGTCATGTCCATTGTGTCCCTAAGAAGGGAGGTATTACTGTTGTCCCTAATGATAAAAATGAATTGATCCCTCAAAGAATTATCACAGGTTATAGGATGGTAATTGATTCACGTAAGTTAAATAAGGCTACTAAGAAAGATCATTACCCCTTACCTTTTATTGATCAAATGCTAGAAAGACTATGCAAACATACACATTATTGCTTTCTAGATGGTTATTCTGGTTTCTCTCAAATACTTGTGTCAGCTAAAGATCAATCAAAGACTACTTTTACATGCCCTTTTGGTACTTTCGCTTATAGACGTATGCCTTTTGGTTTATGTAATGCACCTGCTACCTTTCAAAGATGCATGATGGCTATATTCTCTGACTTTTGCGAAAAGATTTATAAGGTTTTCATGGATGACTTCTCCGTTTATGGTTCCTCTTTTGATGATTGCTTAAACAATCTTGATCGAGTTTTGCAGAGATGTGAAGAAACTAATCTTGTCTTGAATTGGGAGAAGTGCCACTTTATGGTTAATGAAGGTATTGTCTTGGGGCACAAAGTTTCTGAAAGAGGTATTGAAGTTGATAAAGCCAAGGTTGATGCTATTGAAAAGATGCCATGTCCAAAGGACATCAAAGGTATAAGAAGTTTCCTTGGTCACGCCGGATTTTATAGGAGGTTCATTAAGGACTTCTCAAAAATCTCTCGGCCTCTGACTAATTTATTACAAAAAGATGTACCGTTTATCTTTGATGATGATTGTGTAGAAGCATTTGAAATACTTAAGAAAGCACTAGTCTCTACACCTGTTGTTCAGCCACCTGATTGGAACTTACCCTTTGAAATTATGTGTGATGCTAGTGATTATGCTGTAGGTGCTGTTCTAGGGCAGAGAGTTGATAAGAAATTAAATGTTATTCATTATGATAGTAAGACTCTAGATAGTGCTCAAAGAAATTATGCTACTACAGAAAAGGAATTTTTAGCAGTGGTGTTTGCTTGTGATAAGTTTAGACCTTATATTATGGAAAAGAAGGATGCAAAACCTAGACTTATTAGATGGGTTCTCCTGCTTTTAGAATTTGATTTGCATATTGTTGATAGAAGGGGAGCTGAGAACCCCGTTGCAGATAACTTGTCTAGGCTAGAGAATGTTCTTGATGACCCACTACCTATTAATGATAGCTTTACTGATGAGCAATTAAATGTCATAAGTACCTCTCGTAGCACTCCATGGTATGCTGATTATGCTAATTATATTGTTGCTAAATTTATACCGCCTAGCTTCACATACCAACAAAAGAAAAGGTTTTTCTATGACTTGCGACATTACTTTTGGGATGACCCACATCTTTATAAAGAAGGAGTAGATGGTATTATTAGATGTTGTGTACCTGAGCATGAACAGGAACAGATCCTACGCAAGTGTCACTTTGAAGCTTATGGAGGACATCACACTGGAGATAGAACTGCACATAAGGTATTGCAATCTGGTTTTTATTGGCCTACTCTCTTCAAGGATGCCCGTAAGTTTGTTTTGTCTTGCGATGAATGTCAAAGAATTGGTAATATCAGTAGACGTCAAGAAATGCCTATGAATTATTCACTTGTTATTGAGCCATTTGATGTTTGGGGCTTTGATTATATGGGACCTTTTTCTGCCTCTAATGGTTACACTCATATTCTAGTTGCTGTTGATTACGTTACTAAGTGGGTAGAAGCTATTCCAACTAGTAGTGCTGATCACAACACTTCTATTAAAATGCTTAAGGAAGTTATTTTTCCGAGGTTTGGAGTCCCTAGATACTTAATGACTGATGGTGGTTCACATTTTATTCATGGTGCTTTCCGTAAGATGCTTGCTAAATACGACGTTAATCATAGGATTGCATCTCCTTATCATCCTCAGTCTAGTGGTCAAGTAGAATTGAGCAATAGGGAGCTCAAATTAATTTTACAAAAGACTGTTAATAGGTCTGGAAAGAATTGGTCCAAGAAACTTGACGATGCATTATGGGCCTATAGAACTGCATATAAAAATCCTATGGGTATGTCTCCGTACAAAATGGTCTATGGAAAAGCTTGTCACTTACCTCTCAAACTAGAACATAAGGCATATTGGGCTATTAAAGAGCTCAACTATGATTTCAAACTTGCCGGTGAGAAGAGGTTATTTGATATTAGCTCACTTGATGAATGGAGAGCCCAAGCATATGAAAATGCCAAGATGTTTAAAGAAAAAGTTAAAAGATGGCATGACAAAAGGATACAAAAGCGTGAGTTTAATGTAGGTGATTATGTATTGCTATACAACTCTCGTTTAAGATTTTTTGCAGGAAAACTTCTCTCTAAATGGGAAGGTCCCTACGTTATCAAGGAGGTCTACCGTTTCGGTGCCATAAAAATCAACAACTTCGCAGGCACAAATCCGAAGGTGGTAAACGGTCAAAGGATCAAACACTATATCTCAGGTAATCCTATAAATGTTGAAACTAATATTATTGAACCCGTGACCCCGGAGGAGTACATAAAGGACACTTTCCAGAATGTTCCAGACTCCGAAAAGGAATAGGTATGTGGTACAGTAAGTAAACCGACTCCAAAACAATTTTTAAGGCAATATTTCTCCGTTTTGGAATATTTAGAAAAATAGAAAAATAAGTAGCAGTCCGGGGAGGACACGAGGCCTCCACGGGGTGGAGGGCGCGCCCTACCCCCTGGGCGCGCCCCCTACCTCGTGAGCACCTCGTGTGCCCTCCGGACTCCGTTTCCTTGCACAATACGTATTTTGGTCAGTAAAAATTCATTATATATACTCTCGAAGGTTTTGACCACCGTATCACGCAAATATCTTCTGTTTTCGTTTCGAGCTGTTGTTGTTGCAGATTAAAGCAAGATGTCTTCTCAAGAGTCAGTCGGAGAAAGCCGGGTATCTAACCTGGCACCGAAACCAACGGTAAACAGCGATGCTGACCACTTTGGGCCAGCAACGGAGGAAGATATGGAGGCTGACCTGATGAGAGTAGATGCCATGGAAGATCAAGAAGTCACCTCTCGCCTCCGAGCTGGATTTACAGTGGGGGAACTACAGAGCTCAACTATTCCAAACTCGGTTACCCCTTCCAATGTTAAATTTCTTTCCTATGAAAATATGAGGAGGAGTGTCTCTTGTTCTCCCGCAGCTATGCAACACCCTTGGGTGCAAGGAGCTTTAGCCGTTACAGGAAAGCTTCGCAAGGAAATAATGGACCTCAAGCAGCAAGTCAATAAGCTCGAGGAGGAGAACCGTATTCTGAGGGGAATCATCGCCAAAAATATTACACCTACAACAAAGAAGGAGAAATAATCACATGGGTATGGGCACTCCCTTTGGCAACTGCCAAGCTTGGGGGAGGTGCCCTGGTATCGTATCACCATCACAACTCCTATCTTTACAGTTTTTCTTAGTTCGATCCTATTAGTAGTATCTTGATTTAGTAGAATAAAGTCGTGGCATGATCTAGTTTTGAGTTTTACTTTATGATCTTTCTTTGTAATCGAATCTGTGAGCTTTATAATAAAGATTAGTGTTGAGTCAAGGGCTTGAAGTATTTTGCCATGATCTTGAGAAAGTAGAAGAAAAAGAATCAAGAGTTCATATTGATCTTATTGAAAGTAGTGACTTCACATAGAAAGAGTATGATGATTTAAAGTTGTTGGGAGTTGGCAAATATAGCTTTGGTTATCTTTGCAATTAATAGAAAGTAATAAGGAAAGAGAGGTTTCACATATAGATATATTATCATTGACATCTTTTATGGTTGGGAGCACTCATTAAAATATGACATTCTAAAGAGTTGAGGTTGGACAAGGAAGACAACATAATGAGTTATGTTTTCTTACATTCGAGATAAAGTATGTTGTCATGGATCCTCTACCGTGTTGAGCTTGCCTTTCCCCCCTCATGCTAGCCAAATTCTTAGCACCAAGTAGAAATACTACTTGTGCTTCCAAACACCCTTAAACCAGTTTTGCCATGAGAGTCCACCATATCTACCTATGGATTGAGTAAGATCCTTCAAGTAAGTTGTCATCGGTACAAGCAATAAAAATTGCTCTCTAAATATGCATGACTTATTAATGTAGAGAAATAAGCTTTGTATGAACTTGTTGTGGACGCAATAAAAGCGACGGACTGCATAATAAAGGTTCACATACAAGGGGCAATATAAAGTGACGTTCTTTTGCATTAAGATTTTGTGCATCAATCCTAAACGCGCATGACAACCTCTGCTTCCCTCTGCGAAGGGCCTATCTTTTATTATTATCCTCTACCTTACAAGAGTCATGGTGATCCTCACCATTCCTATTTCATTTTCTCCTTTGGCAAGCTCAGTATGTTGGAAAGAGTATGATATACATATCTAATTGGATGTGAGGGAGCATGAATTGTTATTGTTGACATTACCCTTGAGGTAAAAGGTTGTGGGGCAAAACTATAAGCCCCTATCTTTCTCCGTGTCCGATTAAAACTCCGTAACCACAAGTATCGCGTGAGTGCTAGCAATTATGAAGGATTAAATGATAGTTGAGTATGTGGACTTGCTTTTAAGCTCTGACATAGACTCTTTTCGATGTTATGATAAATTGCAATTGCTTCAATGACTGAGATTATAATTGTTAGTGCCCAATAATATTTCTGATTCATGCTTTGGCTTTGTGAATAGGTCATTACTTGAACATGAGTAATCATATGACAAAATCTATTTATGTTGCTGTTATGAAATAATCATGATGCCTTCATATCTGTATTTTATTTTTATCGACGCCTCTACCTCTAAACATGAGGACATATTTATTGTTATCGGCTTTTCGCTTGAGGACAAGCGAGGTCTAAGCTTGGGGGAGTTGATACGTCCATTTTGCATCATGCTTTTATGTCAATATTCATTGCATTATGGGCTGTTATTTCATGTTATGTCACAATACTTATGGCTATTCTCTCTTATTTTACAAGGTTTACATGAAGAGGGAGAATGCCGGCAGCTGGAATTCTGGGCTGGAAAAGGAGCAAATATTGAAGGACTATTCTGCGCAACTCCAAAAGTCATGAAACTCCACGGAATACCTTAGAATAAATAAATAAAAATCATCGCCAAAGATGAAGGCCAGGGGGCCCACACCCTGCTCACGAGGGTGCCCCCCCGGGCGCGCCCCCCTACCTCGTGGGCCCCCTGGTGGCTCTCTGACGCCCATCTTCTCCTATATGAAGTCTTTCGATGAGAAAAAAATCAGAGAGAACCTTTCGAGACGAGACTCCGCCGCCACGAGGCGGAACCTTGGCGGAACCAATCTAGGGCTCTAGCGAAGCTTTTCTGCCAGGGACACTTCCCTCCGGGAGGGGGAAATCATCACCATCGTCATCACCAACGCTCCTCTCATCGGGAGAGGGCAATCTCCATCAACATCTTCACCAGCACCATCTCATCTCCAAACCCCAGTTCATCTCTTGTATCCAATTCTTGTCTCCAAGTCCGGGATTGGTGCTAGTAGTGTTGATTACTCTTTGTAGTTGATGCTAGTTGATTTATTTGGTGGAAGATCATATGTTCAGATCCTATATGCACATCATTACCCCTCTGATTATGAACATGAACATGCTTTGTGAGTAGTTACGTTTGTTCCTGAGGACAAGGGAGAAGTCTTGCTATTAGTAGTCATGTGAATTTGGTATTCGTTCGATATTTTGATAAGATATATGTTGTCTAACCTCTAGTGGTGTTATGTGAACGTCGACTACATAACACTTCACCATTATTTGGGCCTAGAGGAAGGCATTGGGAAGTAATAAGTAGATGATGGGTTTCTAGAGTGACAGAAGCTTAAACCCTAGTTTATGCCTTGCTTCGTAAGGGGCTGATTTGGATCCACATGTTTCATGCTATGGTTAGGTTTACCTTAATACTTTTGTTGTAGTTGCGGATGCTTGCAATAGAGGTTAATCATAAGTGGGATGCTTGTCCAAGTAAGGGCAGTACCCAAGCACTGGTCCACCCACATATCAAATTATCAAAGTACCGAACGCGAATCATATGAGCGTGATGAAAACTAGCTTGACGATATTCCCATGTGTCCTCGGGAGCACTTTTCCTATTATAAGAGTTTGTCCAGGCTTGTCCTTTCCTACAAAAAGGATTGGGCCACCTTGCTGCACTTTATTTACTTTTGTTATTTGTTGCTCGTTACAATTTATCTTATCACAAAACTATCTGTTACCACTTATTTCAGTACTTGGAGAGAATACCTTGCTGAAAATCGCTTATCATTTCCTTTTGCTCCTCGTTGGGTTCGACACTCTTACTTATCGAAAGGACTACGATAGATCCCCTATACTTGTGGGTCATCACAAGGGTTTCCACGTAAAAATCTGTGTCTCTTGTGTCTCATTTATTCTCATTAGTATCTAACAAACTCAATCTCCACAAATAACAAGGAGTTGGAGAATGTGCGGTCCAACAGGAAAGTAATGGTTATATTTCTATGAACTAGAGAACACCCACATGATTGCCTGTAATCAGTCTCCTCCCCTAATCTGACAGTCGACTAGCATGTGAGAGCAACGACTACCTTTCTTCCCCATTGGCGAGACGAATAGTAGGAAGCGGTCGGGCTACGATTTCCAATGTGGAGAAAAGGGGCGGGGTTGGGAGAAGCCTCACACACTGTCAAGGTGGAGGACTGCTGTGAACCGGTGGCGACGGCGACCCTAGGATCTGCCCAGGTGGAGGTCTCCATAGACGAGAGGCCGGTAGGACTACTCGGGAGGGATGGGTCCGCTCGCCTATCCCCTCGTGCTGGATCCCCTCACCGATCCCCTCATGGTGCCTCGGCTGGAGCGTGTGTCCTCTAGATCCTCTCGTAGACCTCGGCTGGTCCATTCCTCCTCTGACTGCGC
This sequence comes from Triticum dicoccoides, assembly GCF_002162155.2. Taxonomy (NCBI): domain Eukaryota; kingdom Viridiplantae; phylum Streptophyta; class Magnoliopsida; order Poales; family Poaceae; genus Triticum; species Triticum dicoccoides. Next base: position 676,852,931 of record NC_041393.1, on the reverse strand, counting down.
CACGAATATGGTGACGTCGCCGCCTGTTTTGCGGGTGAAAGAGGGAGGAGAGATGGGGGTGGGCATTGAATGAGAGGGACGATAGGTTTTTTAGGGGTAAACCAAGCTTTTATTCATCAAAGACCACCTGGTGTGGGATACAAGTCAGTGTCGTGAGGTTGGCCAAACCAAACGTGGCGTCCCGGACCTAATGAAAGTGAATGCTTGGCTAGTCTATGTGCTTCCATGTTGGTAGCACAACCTTCAAAAACAAAATTACAGCGAGAAGAATCTAACTGAAGTCCAAACTACCCTTGTTGATGGCGCCAATCACTTGTTGTGCATCAGAGGCAATTACAAACTGATGGAGATGTAAATCCGCCGCTAGTGTCGTTCCAAGAGGGACGATAGGTCAAGGTTTTTTTTTTGAGAAATCTCGCCTGCTTTATTTATTCAAGAGCAATTGTCATAGGTACAAGGTTTGGGTCATGGGGGTGCCCAACCAAACATGTCTACCTATATCTAGGTTACACGCAAACTTGGCGAGATTGTGAGCTTCAAAATTAGAGTTGCTACGCTCGAAGATAAAAGAGCAAGAAATAAAACTATTACAGTGGTTCATTATTTCAAGTACCAACTAGCACTGGGGCCTTCTATTCCCCTATTGATGCCATTCACCGCCTCTTGGCAGTCCGAGGCCACACAAACCTTCTGCTCTCCCAGGTCGTCTGCCAAAGCAAGGGCCTCGCAGCATGCATAAGTCTCCAAAGTTAAGGGATCAGTGATCCCATAGTAAACCACCGCCGATGACCCCAAATATTGTCCGTCCTGGTCGCGGCATAGAGCTGCAACAGCTCCACCTCTCCGTGATCTCACCACAGCCCCATCAACGTTAATCTTCGCATTGCCATTCGGTGGAGGAAGCCACCGCTTCGGTCGTGGTAGTGCAACACTAGGAGTACCTTCCTGCACTCCTCCGGCGTTCACTTGGCCCAGCTCGTCAATGTAGTTATTGATAAAAGACGCCGTATGTTGAGGGCTCTGAAAAATTGATTCATAGATAGCCTTTCTCCTAGCATACCATAATGACCACAGCGTGATGACCATCCTTGTAAAGCTAGCATGGTCCATCTTCTCACTGAGTTCAAACAACCAAATTCTTGTGTTGTGTTCCTCATTTTTAGACATGAGTGACACCAATGTTTCATCCGAAAGCTCCCAAACACAATGGGCCATCGTGCATGCAACCAAAGCATGGTGCCATGAATCTTCACATCCACACATCGGACATACATCGCGATCTGACATGTTTCGCCTCTTCAGAACATCTGTTGTGGGTAGTGAATGATGTGCAAGCCTCCATAGGAAGATTCTCACCTTCGACGGGATTTTCAATTTCCATAGAGAGGTATTTTCATCTTTATCAGAGTGAGATGATCCGCTCCCTCCGTTCAGCCACTCCTCCCTCTGCAACTTTATCTTGAGCAAAAATTTGTAGGCTGAGCTAACACTGAACTTGCCTTTCTTGTCTGGGTACCAAGCCCAAAAATCCTCTATATTACGCGTGCATACGGGGATCTTCAAAATAGCATCAGCATTTATAGGTAGAAAACTGTCCGGACTAGAGTCTCATTCCATGAGGCTGTTGCTGGGGAGAGCAACTCCGATACATACCTTGGGGGATTGGCAACCAGCGACGTGATGGGCTGTGGTGTCATCTCCTTTGGTATCCAGTTATCGCTCCATATCTCCGGTGTTTGTCCATTACCAATCCTGCGAATGATTCCCTGCTTTACCAAATCCAGCCCCTCCATCATAGCTCGCCATATCTGAGAAGGTCGAGACCCCAACTTAGCATTAAGGATCGTCCTATCAGGGTAGTATGCAGCCTTCGGAATCCTTGCGCTCAAACTCATCGGTTCTTGCAAGAGTCTTCAAGACTAGCGCGCCAACAAAGATAGGTTGAATATCTCCAGATCTCGAAAGCCCAGCCTGCCTAGGTGTTTCAGACGTGTCATCACATCCCATGACACCCAAGCCGTCTTGCATTCACCCTGCTTGCATCCCCACCAAAACTTCCTGATGATGGATTTGATATGATCACACAAGCCTCTTGGGAGTTTGAAACATGACATAGAGAAGACCGAGATAGCTTGGGCTACCGACTTGATTAGCACATCCTTTCCCCCCGCAGACAAGCATTTGCTCATCCAACCCTTCACCTTGTTCCAAACACTGTCACTCAAGTATTTGAAAGTCCCCTTCTTAGAATGACCCACGTCCATTGGCATGCCCAAGTATCTGTCGCTCAACGATTCATTGGGTACCTGCAAGTGGCCTTTGACGGTGTCTCGAACTATCTCTGGGCAGCCCTTGCTAAAGAAAATTGAAGATTTTTCTTTGTTTATCCTTTGACCAGATGCCATATAATAAGTGTCCAACAGGTTTGACACTGCTTCAGCTCCATCAACACTTGCCCTGAAAAATAGCAGGCTATCATCCGCGAATAAAAGATGGTTTACCGCCGGTGCCGACGGTGCCACCTTAATGCCGCTGAGCTGGGATGATTGGTTCTGGGATTTTAAGAGGCACGAAAGGCCCTTTGCCGCTAACAACAAAAGGTATGGAGAGATTGGATCTCCCTGTCGAATACCCCTTGTAGGTTTAAAAACTTCTGACTTCACACCATTGAACATTACTGAAAACGATGTTGTGCTCACCATGTTCATCACAACAGACACCCATGGTACCGCAAAACCCAACTTTTCCATGATTGATCTCAAATAAGTCCACTCCACCCGATCGTATGCCTTCATCATATCAAGCTTCAGAGCTGCATAATTGTTGTTCTTCGATCTGTTCCTCTTCATGAAGTGTAAACATTCATATGTTGATATTATGTTGTCAGTTATCAGCCTTCCAGGGACGAAAGCCGACTGCTCCTCTGATATAATCTCCGGGAGAATTAACTTAAGCCGATTTGCTAGCACCTTTGAAGCGATCTTGTAAAAAACATTACACAAACTTGCTAGCACCTTTGAAGGACGATAGGTCAAGGTGGAATGGAGGGGAACGAACGATCACTGGGAATGGCCTGGACTACGGCCCAGTTAACCACAGGGCACCGTTTCGGCCCGTGGAGCAGCTGCCCATAGGACAGTAGGCCCAGTATTTACCACATGCAGGAAAAATCGCTTTACACAGAGATCCAACGACCAGAAACACCCAGATTATGAAAACAGACAGGTAATAACACGAATCGCTGAGAAGGCTCATTTTAGCCTCGGTTTTACTGTCCTTAATGATAAAGTGGTTAAAGTAATATGCCTTCTAGTTATTTTGAGAAGTTGCATGAGAGAGTATGTGGAAGTGAAGGTGGTTCGTCGTGTAAGTCTGGGCGTAAATTATAAACATATTCATCTATAGCCCTAAGTAATGTCTAAATCATTCCATTGACATCTTATACAATCCAGAACACAATAAAATTTGAAACCCTTAAACTTGGGCAAAACATGTTTTTTTAGAGACATGTTTATTTATTAGTACCCACTCCAGCTACAGGTTGTCTACTAAGGTATTTGAAACTCTTATTTCAAAGAATTTTATAAGAAATTATGGCTTAGGAAATATTCTCTTCACCCCAAAATATTATGTGTATTAGAATTATTTAAAGTCAACCTTTGTACGCTTTGATTAGTTATTTTAAAATATTTATCAACATCTAGAATACCAAATCAATACCGTTAGATTCATCATGAAATATATTTCCATTTTTGTGAATATCATGAAATATATTTGCATACGATATATATTTCATTTTCTAGACATATACGACAATTTTCTCTATAAATTTGATCAAAGTTTACAATGTTTGACTTGCATGAAAACTAGTGTGCACTATATTATAAGATGAAGGGAGTAGTACTTTTGCATGAAAACTAGTTTACAAAGTTTTTTTTTTCCACGCAAAAAAAAAAAAGATTTCTTCGATCAAAGGCCTATTCAATTCACGTGGGTCTACCAGGGGATGTGAGGAATACAGAGTTGGATGTTGTGCCTACTAAAATTGTACTGCATGATTTTTGTTAGTTTAATTGCGTCAATTAAAAAATTATTTCCAGGATGTTTCAGTGGGTGTAAATCCTCGTACTTTGTAAGTAGAAAACATTTCAAACTATTTATATGGGGCCTGTTTGGGACAGATCCGTCTTCATCAGAATCAGTTTCACTTCACCAAATCCGCTTTGAAATAGTTTCCTACAGGAGCTGCAGCTCCACCAAAGAGCACTTTATCATGTTTGGCTTACAGCTAGCTACAACTTCAAAAATGAAAATTTTGATGGAAAGGATCTATTGATTGGATGAAGTAGGGGAAAACAAAAGGGTGTCCACTTATCGATAACAGTGGTGGATAATTTGCCTCCAACTCCGGCTTCTAGAGTTGAAGCACTCCTGAAGAGCTTCACGAAAAACAGAGAATTATACCCCGATTCTAGTTTTTTCAGAGTGGCATATCATAAAGCTACTTTGTTTGGTTTGTGTTTTGTAGAGCGGGGATGAAATAGGGAGCGTCACAGTCACAAACAGGCCCATAAAATTCAATTATGGGAATCAAAAAATTGACACATAAGAAGCTTCGCCCGTATATGAATCCAGTGATATAATTTCAATGAGATATAATACATTTTTGCATATTCAACGCATATTCGCGCGTCATGTGTTCAATCAAGTGCATGGATGATTTGAGCAGGCAAATGAAGGACAAATTAAGGATACCCATAGGGTGTCGTGTCCGCGGACACGTACTCCCACTCGAACGGCGTCGTGTCCAAGTTCAAGTAAAGCGAGGCAGCGCACTAACCATTGCACGTTTCTGTGATTCTAAATACACATGCATGTTTCCTCTACTATCCGGCCAAATCCACATGAGTTAAAAAAATTGCAAGAAACTTCCAGTCTATTTATTTTCAATCATTACAGTACAAAGAACAGAGGTAATAAAATTTACAACTATGTATGTGGACCACCTACCAACGACTACAAGCACTAGAGGGAGCCGAATGCGCACCGCTGTCACCGCCCCTTCCTTACCGGAGCCGGGCAAACTTTGTTGTAGTAGACAGTCGTAAAAGTCTCCATGCTAAAAATCCATAGGACCAGCACACCAGAGTAACAACCATCGCTGATGAAGAAAGTCTAGATCAGAAGGATCGGACCTGTAGACACCCAAACGAAAACTAACAAAAGTCGGATCCAAACAAATCAACCGAAGACCAGCACCAACCAAAACCCGCGAGATTCGACGAAGACACACCTCCACATGCCTTCCGATGATGCTAGATGCATCATCGGGACGGGGATAGAACGTGGGAGACATTATTCCTACTAAGTGATGTCGCTGCTGCCACACAGTCTCAACCAAGACGTTGAACCTAATAAGAACGAGAACAGGGTCCTCCCGCCGGCGGGGGCCGAGATCCTCCGCACCTCCATGGCTTAGAGGCTATTGGAGATGGGGCGGACCGGCGGCCGCGCCAACGGGAGGAGAAGAGCTTTTCTTGTGGAGGAGGAAAGAGATACTTTAGCTATTTCAAACATGTGGCTTTTAACCATAAGCATCTATCTTCTCAAAAAAAAATTAACTATAAGCATCACCCCACTTGCATTATTTCTAGATCCTTTACTCCATCGACGTGATGTGGTGATGCATCCCAGGAGTAAAGACTTGCAAGAAATGCAGGCCTGGTAGATCCCAGAGACTTATTGCCGTTCGATCAAAGATTCTCTGTGATGCTAGCCGTTGGACCCGGGGTTGATTCCGTCCGAGCCATTGGGGCAAATCGCTCTCAGCCGTCTGATAAAATTTAAATTGCATTGGTTGGTAATTCATGTGCTTTGTTGGGGGCAGTTTGGGGATTTCACCTCGCAATGTATAGAAAGGGCAGCTGCACCACGGTGAAACCCTAGACGCGCACACACGATAAAATCTCCTCGGTTCAACCCTCTCTACCCTGCTAGCTTGCGCCTCCTCTGACCCTTTGGAAAATAAATTTGACACTAATCCTTAGGGAAAATATATTCTCGCTGCTTAGATTGCGTTCTACTAGTTGTTGATTTGATTGAGATCAATCCAGTTTTATGGTGCCACAAAAATTGATTTAGTTTTCTTGACTGCAAGTGCCGCTCTTTCTCATCACCCATAACGTTAGCCTTAGCTAAGATTGGGGTTAAATTTTTTAAGTTTTGGTCAGTCTAAGAGGTATTATTGTTCACTTCTTAAAATTTAAATATATTAGTTATCATGACTATTTCAGATTCTGCATTGGAAGAAATTTTTCTCTTTTTGCAATTTTCATTACATCAAGTTAGTTAATATGGCTGTCATGATATATTTCTTTTCTAAATATTTAATACCATGGAATCATGTTGTGTGTACTAACCTACGTCCTATTTAGAGAAAAGAAAAACTCTTTAATATCTCTCTCGAAACAGACTTTCGCCCCGCTTTATAAATAAAACAACACAACAAGGTACATGACCGAACGATACAATATGGTTGGGAAGCCCTCACAAAAGAAGATCAAAAGATACAACATAAGCTTAGAACTAGCCTAACACCTCGCCGAGACCCGATCGACGACGCCTGGGCCTAACACTCTTTAATATCCATTATGCATGGATGGACTTAAATTTACTACAATGTACTGATCAGGGTGCATATCTTCAGTAAGATCTACACCTTACAGAAAACAGAAAACATTGTGGTTAGTAATGCTAAAGTATTTTTGTTTGAGCTGCAGACTTGGTTGTAATAGAAACTTCTCATGGAAAAATATGTAGATCTAACTATTGAAGAAATTGAATTGAGCATTTTTCAGATTTTGTGAAGTTAGGGCCTTTATTATTGTCTTGCGGTCCATTTATTGTTGTTGTATATTGTGAGCATACTCTAAGATGTTTAAAACGTGCCTTGCGGATTTTGTTTGTGCAGAGTTTTAATTGTTCAACCGATTCAAATGCAAAAGGGTGCCACACTCCCTTGTGATGTTGATGTTGAATTAGCTATTGAACTCTTGGGTATAAAAAGATGGGACCAAAATTAGGATATGTGTGAACTTGTAGTTTCTCTCAAAGATGGGATCAGAATTGGTAGAACCATATATATTGGTTCTCTTGGACTACTACCGTTAGGATTTGCTTTGGTATATAATGCTATATTTTCCATGACATGCTCAAAAGGATGTAATGCGCCGGACTATTAATATTACAAGTGATTACTTCCTCTTATGTCTTCCTCCATTGGATTGTTCTTCTTGTTTGGCCCATGTACATTGTAAATAAAGTTTGTCAGTTTCTTCATGCACCCACTATCCATGTATATACATATTCTAAGGTATGTGAAGAACACCTCGGGCGTTGGTATGACGTTCAATAAATCTTCGTCTGCTTGCATTAGTGCCTTTTTTTATGTGGAGTGTGCTGGTTGCTTGGATGATAGAAAGTCAACAGGTGGGTTTGCCATCTTCTATGGACCAAATTTAATTGCATGATGTGCGAATAGACAGGCCACTATTTTCAGGTCAAGCACCGAGGTAGAATATAAATAATTAGCAAATGCATCAGAGGTCATTTGGGATTGGCCTATACTCAAAGAATTTGGAGTGTCACAAGCTCAATCTCCTTGTCTTTGATGTGATAATCTTGGTGCAACTTACCTATATGTTAATCCAATTTTCATGCCAGGAGTAAGCATATTGAAATAGACTTTCACTTTGTAGAGGATGAATTGCAAATAATATTCTTTCAAAGCACCAGCTTGCATATGGCTTTACAAAAGCATTGCCCATGGGAAACTTTGAAGAATTCAAGCCTAATATCAACTTGAGGACTTGATAAAGTTGTGATTAAGGGATGATGTTAGACTTCTTGGTGTGCACGCACACATATATCTCATTTTGTTATGGAGTTAGCAGTAGTTAGTAAGATTTAAGGATGACAATGGGTGGGGTATGGGGCGGGTACAGAAATACCATACCCATACCCGTGTAGTCAATGGGTACAAAATTCTACCCATACCCGTACCCATGGGTATGAAACTTCACCCGTGCCCACACCCATTCGGTGCCCAACGGGTAGATTAAACAGTTCATAAGTTATTCGCAATTTTACATTCATCTGCAACACATTTGACAAAAAAATTGATCTCAACTCAATAACAGATAGATGAGTACATAACAATTATCTCAATTAAAATTGACAATTGATGACAACTTTAATAGAGGTTCACATGCTCATTACACAACTTTAATATAGGTACACTTGTGAATCACGGGTAAGGTCCACATGTCAGTATAAACGGGTAGGGTATGGATATATTCATGGGTAAAAGGATATACCCGTGCCCAACCTATGACTTAATGGAGAGGGAATATGTACTAACCATGGGTATAAAATTGTGTCCATACCCTGCCCATGCGGGTACTGTATCCGTGGGTGTCCATACGGCCATACCCATGGGTAAATGCCATCCTTAGTAAGATCTCTTATTCTCTCTTATCTCTCCAAGACAATCACCGAGGTATGCCACGGTCCCAGTCATGCGCTTGTATGCTCTCACGAGTTAAGCCTCATTATATCAATATAAACGTATGGGCTATCCTACGTGAGAATTGAAACGCTTCATAATATTTCCACATACTATACATCTGCTCCAACGTAAACAAACATTGAAAACATATACTAGTGTCGTGAGGGGTAGGGGGCCAGTGACCCTTGCCCTACCATGGTTACTAGACACGAACACTCTCTCTACCACCAAACTGTACTCGAGGGGGGTGGCGGTGCCTGTATCACAGCATCTGCGCTGGCAAGCTCAACATCAATATCATCGATTGTGTGTCTCGTTGGTGTGCACGACGCGTCCATAAACTAGTGAAGGCTCCAAGTCCGATGGTAGGGCTGCTCTACGACAGGGTGGAGTGCAGGTATGTGAGGAGCAAGAGCCCCAAGGGATCCACGGGAACAAGCAGTGGATCGGTGACAATGACAAGATGACGAGTACTGGTTAGCAAGGCAATGAAGTTGCACCTTTGTTGATATGAGTAGTCTATCATTCCTACTGAGCCATGATGTCATAATAGACAACCGCGTCACAAAGTTTTGATATGCTTAGAATTTGTCACGACATGCATGTTTGTTGTTTAGTGCCCACTTCGGGTACATGTTGTCCCAGACATATATGAAACTATGGTTCTAAGCAATTATACAGACAAAGTGGCTTAGCCTTAGAAAATAGTACTACTTTTGTCTTATTATACAAAAAAAGTGTCTTGGCATTAGAAAACAGTACTATTTTTGTCCGGATGCAATTTCTCTACCTATTTTTATTGACTAGCACATATGCCCGTATGTTGCAACAGAAGATCAAATTATCGATTATATGCAAGCACAACTTCCTGTAGCGAATTCTAACGATCAACATGCTAGTTGCCCCGTCCACCAAAGCGACCAACAGTGAAACAGAATGTGCACGCCAAAGTCTAGAAAAAAAATGCATATCAGCCTGACATTATTAACTTACGATTTAGCTACTTTTCAGTCAGCTGAGTTTTTTGATTTGCGTCAGTCAAATTCTGTTCCTTTGGATCTTCCTTTGAAATGTGTGCTTTCTTTTTTTCCCAGTGGTGCTTTGTGCTATTGTTTTGAGACTTTGCAGGATCGACTGGTGTGTGTTTTGCGTCAGTTGGCTCGTTTTTTGCTGGGCTCGTGGAGCTGGCGGGTGGTGGCCGTCTCGTGCCCGCTCGTTAAGAAAGACCGGCCCGTTTCTGTGGAACATGGACAGTCGCCGCCCCTCTCATCTTATCCTCTTCCTCCTCGTCTTCTATCAGTCACTCGCTCCTCTCTCTGTTTCAGTCAATGTCCTCTGCTCTTCCTCTTCCTGTCGCGAGCTGGGGTTTGTGGGCTTAGTTGCTAGATCTTCTTCCACTGCCTCATCTGTTGGGAAACGTGGTAATTTCAAAATTTTCCTACGCACACGCAATATCATGGTGATGCATAGCAACGAGAGGGGAGAGTGTTGTCCACGTACCCTCGTAGACCGATAGCGAAAGCGTTAGAACAACGCGGTTGATGTAGTCATACGTCTTCACGATCCGACCGATCCAAGTATCGAACGTATGGCACCTCCGAGTTCAGCACACGTTCAGCTCGATGGCGATCCCCAGACTCCGATCCAGCAGGGTGTCGGGGATGAGTTTCGTCAGCACGACGGCGTGGTGACGATCTTAATGTTCTACCTTCGCAGGGCTTCGCCTAAGCACTGCTACGATATTATCGAGGTGGACTATGGTGGAGGGAGGCACCGCACACGGCTAAGAGATCCAAAGGATCAATTGTTGTTGTGCCTAGAGGTGCCCCCTGCCCCCGTATATAAAGGATCAAGGGGGAGGGGGTGGCCGGCCAAGAGGAGGCGCGCC
>NC_041393.1:676833354-676842270 GCF_002162155.2 Triticum dicoccoides | reverse complement strand
AGAGAAGGAAGGAGGGGGCGCAGCCCCTCCCCCTAGTCCAATTCGGACTAGGCCTTGGGGGGGGGGCGCCCAACCTTTCCTCTCTCTTTCCCCTAAAGCCCAATAAGGCCCATATACTCCCCGGCGAATTCCCGTAACTCTCCGGTACTCCGAAATATACCCGAATCACTCGAAACCTTTTCGAACTCCGAATATAGTCGTCCAATATATCGATCTTTACGTCTCGACCATTTCGAGACTCCTCGTCATGTCCCCGATCTCATCCGGGACTCCGAACTCCTTCGGTACATCAAAACTCATAAACTCAGAATATAACTGTCAACGAAACCTTAAGCGTGCGGACCCTACGGGTTTGAGAACTATGTAGACATGACCGAGACACGTTTCCGGTCAATAACCAATAGCAGAACCTGGATGCTCATATTGGTTGCCACATATTCTACGAAGATCTTTATCGGTCAGACCGCATAACAACATACGTTGTTTCCTTTGTCATTGGTATGTTACTTGCCCGAGATTCGATCGTCGGTATCTCAATACCTAGTTCAATCTCGTTACCGACAAGTCTCTTTACTCGTTCTGTAATGCATCATTCGGTAACTAACTCATTAGCTACATTGCTTCAAGGCTTATAGTGATGTGCATTACCGAGAGGGCCCAGAGATACCTCTCCGACAATCGGAGTGACAAATCCTAATCTCGAAATACGTCAACTCAACAAGTACCTTCGGAGACACCTGTAGAGCACCTTTATAATCACCCAGTTATGTTGTGACGTTTGGTAGCACACAAAGTGTTCCTCCGGTAAACAGGAGTTACATAATCTCATAGTCATAGGAACATGTATAAGTCATGAAGAAAGCAATAGCAACATACTAAACGATCAAGTGCTAAGCTAACGGAATGGGTCAAGTCAATCACATCATTCTCCTAATGATGTGATCCCGTTAATCAAATGATAACTCATGTCTATAGTTAGGAAACATAACCATCTTTGATTAATGAGCTAGTCAAGTAGAGGCATATTAGTGACACTTAGTTTGTCTATGTATTCACACATGTATCATGTTTCCGGTTAATACAATTCTAACATGAATAATAAACATTCATCATGATATAAAGAAGTAAATAATAACTTTATTTTTGCCTCTAGGGCATATTTCCTTCAGTCCCCCACTTGCACTAGAGTCAATAATCTAGTTCACATCGCCGTGTGATTTAACACCAATATTCACATCTGTATGTGATTAATACCCATAGTTCACATCGTCATGTGATCAACACCCAAAGGGTTTACTAGAGTCAATAATCTAGTTCACATAGCTATGTGATTAATACCCAAAGAGTACTAAGGTATGATCATGTTTTGCTTGTGAGAGAAGTTTAGTCAACGGGTCTGTCATATTCAGAGCCGTATGTATTTTGCAAATATTCTATGTCTACAATGCTCTGCACAGAGCTACTCTAGCTAATTGCTCCCACTTTCAATATGTATCCAGATTAAGACTTAAAGTCATCTGGACCAGTGCCACAACTTGCATCGACGTAACCCTTTACGACGAACCTTTTGTCACCTCCATAATCGAGAAATATATCCTTATTCCACTAAGGATAATTTTGACCAATGTCCAGTGATCTACTCCTAGATCACTATTGTACTCCCTTGCCAAACCAAGGCAGAGTATACAATAGGCCTGGTCCATAGCATGACATACTTTTATAGAACCTAGGACTGAGGCATAGGGAATGACTTTTCATTCTCTTTCTATTTTCTGCGTGGTCGGGATTTGAGTCTTACTCAATTTGACACCTTGCAACACATGCAAGAACTCCTTCTTTGACTGTTCCATTTTGAACTACTTCAAAATTTTATCAAGGTATGTACTCATTGAAAAAACTTATCAAGCGTCTTGATCTATCTATATAGATCTTGATGCTTAATGTGTAAGCAGCTTCACCGAGGTCTTGCTTTGAAAAACTCTTTTCAAACACTCCTTTATGCTTTCTAGAAAATTCTACATCATTTCCAATTAATAATATGTCATTCACATATACTTATCAGAAGGGCTGTAGTGCTCCCACTCACTTTCTTGTAAATACAGGCCTTTCCAAAAGTCTGTATAAAACCATATGCTTTGATCAACTCATCAAAGCGTATATTCCAACTCCGAGATGCTTGCACCAGTCCATTGATAGATCGCTGGAGCTTGCACATTTTGTTAGCACCTTTATGATTAACAAAACCTTATGGTTGCATCATATACAACTCTTCTTTAAAAAATCCATTAAGGAATGCAGTTTTGACATCCATTTGCCAAATGTGGCAATTGCTAACATGATTCAGACAGACTTAAGCATCGATACGAGTGAGAAAATCTCATCGTATTCAACACCTTGAACTTGTTGAAAACATTTCGCAACAAGTCGAGCTTAGTAGATAGTAACACTACTATCAGTGTCCGTCTTCCTCTTGAAGATCCATTTATTTAACATGGCTTGCTGATCATCGAGCAAGTCAATCAAAGTCCATACTTTGTTCTCATACATGGATCATATCTCAGATTTTATGGCCTCAAGCCATTTCGCGGAATCTGGGCTCATCATCGCTTCCTCATAGTTCATAGGTTCATCATGGTCTAGTAACATGACTTCCAGAACATAATTACCGCACCACTCTGGTGCGGATCATACTCTAGAAGACCTACGAGGTTTGGTAGCAACTTGATATGAAGTTTCATGATCATCATCATTAACTTCCTCACTAATTGGTGTAGGAATCACTGAAACTGATTTCTGTGATGAACTACTTTCCAACAATGGAGTAGGTATAGTTACCTCATCAAGTTCTACTTTCCTCCCACTCACTTCTTTCGAGAGAAACTTCTTCTCTAGAAAGGATCCATCTTAGCAACGAATAACTTGCCTTCGGATCTGTGATAGAAGGTGTACCCAATAGTTACCTTTGGGTATTCTATGAAGACGCACTTCTCCGATTTGGGTTCGAGTTTATCAGGTTGAAACTTTTTCACATAAGCATCGCAGCCCCAAAATTTAAGAAACGACAATTTTGGTTTCTTGCCAAACCACAGTTCATAAGGCGTTGTTTCGACGGATTTTGATGGTGCCCTATTTAAAGTGAATGCAGCTGCCTCTAATGCATAACCCCAAAACAATAGTGGTAAATCGGTAAGAGACATCATAGATTGCACTATATCCAATAAAGTATTGTTATGACGTTCGGACACACCATTAAGCTGTGGTGTTCCAGGTGGCATGAGTTTGTGAAACTATTCCACATTGTTTTAATTGAAGACCAAAATCGTAACTCAAATATTTGTCTCCGCGATCAAATTGCAGAAAATTTATTTTCTTGTTACGATGATTCTCCACTTCACTCTGAAATTATTTGAACTTTCAAATGTTTCAGACTTGTGCTTCATTAAGTAGATATACTCATATCTGCTCAATTCATCTTGTGACGGTCAGAAAATAACGATACCCGCCACGAGCATCAACACTCATTGGACCGCATACATCGGTATGTATTATTTCCAATAAGTCACTAGCTCGTTCTATTGTTCCGGAGAACAGAGTTTTAGTCATCTTGCCCAAAAGGCACGGTTCGCAAGCATCAAATGATTCATAACCAAGAGATTCCAAAAATCCATCTTTATGGAGTTTCTTCATGCGCTTTACACCGATATGACTCAAACGGCAGTGCCACATATAAGTTTGCACTATCATTATTAACTTTGCATCTTTTGGCATCAATATTATGAATATGTGTATCAGTACAATCGAGATCCAACAAACTATTTTCATTGGGTGTATGACCATTGAAGGTTTTATTCATGTAAATAGAACAACAATTATTCTCTGACTTTAAATGAATAACCGTATTGCAATAAACATGATCAAATCATATTTATGCTCAACGCAAACACCGAATAACAATTATTTAGGTTCAACACTAATCTCGAAAATATATGGAGTGTACGATGATGATCATATCAATCTTGGAACCACTTCCAACACACATCGTTACTTCACCCTCAACTAGTCTCTGTTTATTCTGTAACTCCTATTTCGAATTACTAATCTTAGCAACCGAACAAGTATCAAATACTCAGGGGCTACTATAAACACTAGTAAGGTACACATCAATAACTTGTATATCAAATATACCCTTGTTCACTTTGCCATCCTTCTTATCCACCAAGTATTCAGGGCATTTCCGCTTCCAGTGACCATTTTCTTTGCAGTAGAAGCACTTAGTTTTAGGCTTTGGTCCAGCTTTGGGCTTCTTCACGGGAGTGACAACTTGCTTGCCATTCTACTTGAAGTTTCCCTTTCTTTCCCTTTGCCCTTTTCTTGAAACTAGTGATCTTGTCAATCATCAACACTTGATGTTCTTTCTTGATTTCTACCATTGTTAATTTCAGCATCACGAAGAGCTCGGGAATCGTCATCCCTCGCATACTATAGTTCATCATGAAGTTCTACTAACTTGGTGATGGTGACTAGAGAACTCTGTCAATCACTATCTTATTTGGAAGATTAACTCCCACTTGATTCAAGCGATTGTAGTACTCAGACAATCTAAGCACTTGCTCACTAGTTGAGAAATTCTCCTCCATCTTTTAGGCGAAGTATTTGTCAGAGGTCTCATACCTCTTGACACGGGTATGAGTCTGAAATATCAATTTCATCTCATGGAACATCTCATATGTTCAGTGACATTTCAAAAAATGTTTTTTGCTATCCCGGTTCTAAGCCATAAAGCATGGTGCACAAAACTATCAAGTAGTCATCATATTGAGCTAGCCAAACGTTCATAACGTCTGCATCTGCTCCTGCAATAGGTCTGTCACCTAGCGGTGCATTAAGGACATAATTCTTCTGTGCAGCAATGAGGACAAACCTCAGATCACGGATCCAATCCGCGTCATTGCTACTAACATCTTTCAACACAATTTTTCTCTTGGAACATATCAAAAATAAACATATGAAAGCAACAACGCGAGCTATTGATCTACAACATAATTTGCAAAATACTACCAGGACTAAGTTCATGATAAATTTAAGTTCAATTAATCATATTACTTAAGAACTCCCACTTAGACAGACATCTCTCTAGTCATCTAAGTGATCACGTGATCCAAATCAACTAAACCATGTCCGATCATCATGTGAGATGGAGTAGTTTTCAATGGTGAACATCACTATGTTGATCATATCTACTATATGATTCACACTCGACCTTTCGGTCTCCATGTTCCGAGGCCATATCTGTATATGCTAGGCTCGTCAAGTTTAACCTGAGTATTCCGCGTGTGCAACTGTTTTGCAACCGTTGTATTTGAACGTAGAGCCTATCACACCCGATCATCACGTGGTGTCTCAGCACGAAGAACTTTTGCAACGGTGCATACTCAGGGAGAACACTTCTTGATAATTAGTGAGAGATCATCTTAAAATGCTACCGTCAATCAAAGCAATATAAGATGCATAAAGGATAAACATCACATGCAATCATTATAAGTGATATGATATGGCCATCATCATCTTGTGCTTGTGATCTCCATCTTCGAAGCACCGTCGTGATCACCATCGTCACCGGCGCGACACCTTGATCTCCATCGTAGCATCATTGTCGTCTCGCTAATCTTATGCTTCTACGAATATCGCTACCGCTCGGTGATAAAGTAAAGCATTACAGGGCGATTGCATTGCATACAATAAAGCGACAACCATATGGCTCATGCCAGTTGCCGATAACTTCGGTTACAAAACATGATCATCTCATACAATAAAATATAGCATCATGTCTTGACTAGATCACATCACAACATGTCCTGCAAAAACAAGTTAGACGTCATCTACTTAGTTGTTGCAAATTTTACGTGGCTGCTACGGGCTGAGCAAGAACCGTTCTTACCTACGCATCAAAACCACAACGATAGTTCATCAAGTTAGTGTTGTTTTAACCTTCGCAAGGACCGGGCGTAGCCACACTCGGTTCAACTAAAGTTGGAGAAACAGACACCCGCCAGCCACCTGTGTGCAAAGCACGTCGGTAGAATCAGTCTCGCGTAAGCGTACGCGTAATGTCGGTCCGGGCCACTTCATCCAACAATACCGCCGAACCAAAGTATGACATGCTGGTAAGTAGTATGACTTGTATCACCCAGAACTCACTTGTGTTCTACTCGTGTATATAACATCTACGCATAAAACCAGGCTCGGATGCCACTGTTGGGGAACGTAGTAATTTCAAAAATTTCCTACGCACACGCAAGATCATGGTGATGCATAGCAACGAGAGGGGAGAGTGTTGTCCACGTACCCTCGTAGACCGATAGCGGAAGCGTTAGAACAACGCGGTTGATGTAGTCGTACGTCTTCACGATCCGACCGATCCAAGTACCGAACGTACGGCACCTCCGAGTTCAGCACACGTTCAGCTCGATGACGATCCCCGGACTCCGATCCAGCAGGGTGTTGGGGTTGAGTTCCGCCAGCACGACGGCGCGGTGACGATCTTGATGTTCTACCGTCGCAGGGCTTCGCCTAAGCACCTCTACGAGATTATCGAGGTGGACTATGGTGGAGGGGGGGTACCGCACACGGCTAAGAGATCCAAGATATCAATTGTTGTTGTGCCTAGATGTGCCCCGCTGCCCTCATATATAAAGGATCAAGGGGGAGGGGGTGGCCGGCCAGGAGGAGGCGCGCCAAGGAGGAGTCCTACTCCCATCGGGAGTAGGATCCCCCCCCTTCCAAATAGTAGGAGTAGGAGTCAAGGAAAGGGGGAAGAGAAGAGAAGGAAGGAGGGGGCGCAGCCCCTCCCCCTAGTCCAATTCGGACTAGGCCTTGGGGGGCGCCCAGCCTTTCCTCTCTCTTTCCCCTAAAGCCCAGTAAGGCCCATATACTCCGCGGCGAATTCCCGTAACTCTCCGGTACTCCCAAATATACCCGAATCACTCGGAACCTTTCCGAACTCCGAATATAGTCGTCCAATATATCAATCTTTACGTCTCGATCATTTCGAGACTCCTCATCATGTCCCCGATCTCATCCGGGGCCCCGAACTCCTTCGGTACATCAAAACTCATAAACTCATAATATAACTGTCATCGAAACCTTAAGCGTGCGGACCCTACGGGTTCGAGAAGTATGTAGACATGACCGAGACACGTTTCCGATCAATAACCAATAGTGGAACCTGGATGCTCATATTGGTTCCCACATATTTTACGAAGATCTTTATCGGTCAGACCGCATAACAACATACGTTGTTCCCTTTGTCATCGGTATGTTACTTGCCCGAGATTCGATCGTCGGTATCTCAATACCTAGTTCAATCTCGTTACCAGCAAGTCTCTTTACTCGTTCCGTAATGCATCATTCCGTAACTAACTCATTAGCTACATTGCTTGCAAGGCTTATACTGATGTGCATTACCGAGAGGGCCCAGAGATACCTCTCCGACAATCGGAGTGAAAAATCCTAATCTCGAAATGCGTCAACTCAACAAGTACCTTCGGAGACACCTGTAGAGCACCTTTATAATCACCCAGTTACGTTGTGACGTTTGGTAGCACACAAAGTGTTCCTCCGGTAAACGGGAGTTACATAATCTCATAGTCATAGGAACATGTATAAGTCATGAAGAAAGCAATAGCAACATACTAAACGATCAAGTGCTAAACTAACAGAATGGGTCAAGTCAATCACATCATTCTCCTAATGATGTGATCCCGTTAATCAAATGACAACTCATGTCTATAGTTAGGAAACATAACCATCTTTGATTAATGAGCTAGTCAAGTAGAGGCATACTAGTGACACTTAGTTTGTCTATGTATTCACACATGTATCATGTTTCCGGTTAATACAATTCTAACATGAATAATAAACATTCATCATGATATAAGGAAATAAATAGTAACTTTATTATTGCCTCTAGGGCATATTTCCTTCATCATCTGCTCCTACTTCTTCAGTCCATGGCTTCTATTCTTCCTCTTCCTATCGCGAGCTAGGGTTCTTGGGGTTTGTTGCTAGGTCTTCTCCCTGTGCTTAATCTGCTCCTTCATATGCTGGAGCTTCTTGTTTCTTTGTTAGATCTGCAAACTTAGGTGCTTCTCCATGGTTATCTTTGGTGCTTGCAGGTGTTTCCAATCGGGCGGTTTGGTTGCTGTTGGATTGGATTTCCTGGCATCTTATTTTTTTCAGGTATTCTTGTCTGCTGCATCCTTTGCCTTAGTTCATCTTGCCCTTTTCTCTTTAGTCCCCTCATGCGCCTAACTTTGCAAGATCTGCTCACCTGGGTGCTTCTCTATGTTTTTTTATGGTGTTTGCAGGTCTTCACAGTCGGGTGTTTTGGTTGCTGTAGGATCTGCCGTTGCTATGGTGTCAATGATTTTTTTCTTACACTTTTGCTTAATGAGTAATTTATGGAAGTTTAGGTTTTTGGGAGATGTAATATGTTAACATTTAGTAAAGATTAGGCAGGTTTTTTTTTGGGGCTGTGTCTATCCTAATTGTGTGAATGTATATATATTTATCATCAAGGCTGATTTAAATTCAATGAGTTTACTACTGCATCTGTAGCTTTTTTGATATATTACATTGTATATTGTAGGCTAGTTTTAGTGTTCTTGCTTTTGTTTAATGTGTGCATTTTTTGTACAATGAGTATGCAAGTTTGTAATTGTAGCTTTTTTTTATTTTTAGGAATTAGGCTGTTTGTACTCATACTCAATTGTGTGCATTTTTTTAGGCATTTAGTATATCCTAGATAGTTACTAATGTAGTCTATCATGAATCTTATTTTTGCTGTTCTAAATTATGTGTAATTTGAGTACGATGAACATGCAAGTATCTTATATAGGTTGATTTAGTTTTTTTAAG
>NC_041393.1:676803171-676833145 GCF_002162155.2 Triticum dicoccoides | reverse complement strand
TATTGTCTTCAATGCCAATATCCCAGTTGATATTTGATGAATCCACACTAGTATAAGTAAAATTAGGAACTGAGTTATATATTATGTTATTTTTCATGTAGATTGAATTCTTTTTTGTTTATATCAATATACCTGCTCGCAATCACTAGTGTGTAGTTATACATTTTTTTTTGTAAGTTTCCAATTTGGATTTAGTGAATTCTTTTTCTGTGAGTTATAATCAGATTTGAGAGTGTTTATTTCCTATAGTCAATTTAGGTTGTCCTTCCAGTTTATTCTCTTTTGTTTAATTATGTATTTTTTTCTTTTTTATTCAATATTTTTGTTGTTTTCTTTCCCCTATAGATATGGTTTTGCCCCATTTGTCGTTGCCTGGGTGCCCCTTGTGTACCATTTGCGGCAAATCAAGAAGTTCCTGAAGTTTTCGATGTTCTGCTTGATGAGGACTGCTTCAGGAGGATGGTGAGTTGTATTTTATATTGTCTTTTATAAGAAATCTTTAATTGTGTACATATCAGTATGTATGATTTTTGAGTGCTCTCATGAATTCCTGTCAAGTACGCCTGTGTGCATATAAAATGTGTGCAAGAAGTCTTTAATTCTCTACTTTCCAGTCTGTGTTTCTCCACTGCTCTCAAGAAACTTGTGCAAGTATGGGCTGTGTCTATCCTACTTGTGTGAATGTATATATTTTATCATCAAGGCTGATTTAAATTGAATGAGTTTACTACTGTATTTGTATCTCTTTTTATATAATACACCGTATATTGTAGGCTAGTTCTAGTCTTCTTGCTTTTGTTTAATGTGTGCATTTTTAGTTTAGCAAGTATGCTAGTGTGTAATTGCAGCTTTTTTGATTTTTAGGAATTAGGCTGTTTGAACTCATACTGAATTGCATGCATTTTTTAGGCATTTAGTATATCCTAGTAGTTACTAACGTAGTGTAGCATGAATCTTCTCTTTTGTTGTTCTAAATTCTGTGTAATTTCAGTATGATGGTCATGCAAGTATCTTATATAGGTTGATTTAAATTTTTTTAGATGTGAATGTATATATGTTGTCTTCAATGCCAATATCCCAGTTGGTATTTGATGAATCCTCACTAGTATAAGTAAAATTAAGGATTGAGTTATATATTATGTTATTTTTCATGTAGATTGAATTCCTTTTTGTGTATATCATTATACCTGCTCGCAATCACTAATGTGTAGTTATACATTCTTTATTTCTGAATTTCTATAACCAGGATATATCATAGGCTTTTTATGGATATTTTTCTGTTGTAGAATGTGTGCAATTTTTACAATTTTGTGTAAGTAGATCCTGATGCTTTTGATGTTAGAATATTTTTTTGCTGCTGTACTTAGTCTGCAAGTTTAGAATTATGACTGTGCAACTTTTAATTGTAGTTTGTATTATGATGGAGGTTTTCATATAAAATGTGTGCAATTTAAGTATGACGAGGATGCAAGTTTGTCATTGTAGGTATTTTGTACGCACTAGTATATTGCCTCATAATGATGGTTTGTGCATTTTAGGTATTAGTTTCCTGTACTCATAATGATGGTTTGTGCATTTTTTGCCATTGTAAAATGTATGCAATTTTGGTTTGATGAGGATGCAAATTGTAATCTGGAGTTGTATTATGATGGAGGTTCTCTTCAAGTCTCCGTGTTGCAAATTGTAATCTGGAGTTGTATTGTGATAATATCCTTGCTGCAAATTGTCTTGTGCTTGTACATTTGGCTCAAAGTGGTAATTCAGTTGGCACAATGAATTTATATCTAAAAACTGTAGTTGAAATCTAAAAGTTCTTGTAGTTTGGCAGTAGAAAATTCAGGTCCTATACTTTATTTTTTCCCTTTGTTGGTTCACGCACAAGAACTGTAAGTTTTGAACTACACTTAATTTGCACTTGTGTAATAAGTATCGTATTTTTGTAGTTTTTTTGTATATGCAATTTTTTTTGTTTTATGATATCTGGGAGGTGTTCTGGTTTGACTGTAGCTTCAAAACTACGTAACTTCATAGTGTGGTTTAATTCTGAGAAAGCAATTTTACATATAAATTTCTGATTTCTAGGAGGTGTTCTGGTTTAACTGTAGATAAACAACTAGAGAACTAAATAATTCTGGTTTAACCTTTTGTGCATGCATTCTATATAAGTTTATGATATCTGGGTGGTGTATTCTTGTAACTGTAGTTTTGCAACAATTTTAACAAATTTCACCCAACTACATCCATGCATATATTACACCAGCATATTCCATAGGAGGAAGTTCAGTTGTCTGAATATACGTGTTTCAATAGAGTTTTTTAAAATTCAACTAGTGTAATTTTTTATATCTGCCAGATGTTTCAATGAAAAAAAAAATCAAAGGTAGGCGCTCTGGCACGCAATTTTTTGTATAATTTTTTGATTTCTGGGTGGTGTTATGCTATAGTTGTAGATAAGTAAGTACAAGAACTGTAAGTTTTGAACTACACTTAATTTGCACTTGTGTAATAAGTATCGTATTTTTGTAGTTTTTTTGTATATGCAATTTTTTTTGTTTTATGATATCTGGGAGGTGTTCTGGTTTGACTGTAGCTTCAAAACTACGTAACTTCATAGTGTGGTTTAATTCTGAGAAAGCAATTTTACATATAAATTTCTGATTTCTAGGAGGTGTTCTGGTTTAACTGTAGATAAACAACTAGAGAACTAAATAATTCTGGTTTAACCTTTTGTGCATGCATTCTATATAAGTTTATGATATCTGGGTGGTGTATTCTTGTAACTGTAGTTTTGCAACAATTTTAACAAATTTCACCCAACTACATCCATGCATATATTACACCAGCATATTCCATAGGAGGAAGTTCAGTTGTCTGAATATACGTGTTTCAATAGAGTTTTTTAAAATTCAACTAGTGTAATTTTTTATATCTGCCAGATGTTTCAATGAAAAAAAAAAATCAAAGGTAGGCGCTCTGGCACGCAATTTTTTGTATAATTTTTTGATTTCTGGGTGGTGTTATGCTATAGTTGTAGATAAGTAAGTACATAACTACATAGTTCTGTCACACATTTTTGTATATAATTTTTTGATTTTTGGGAGGTGTTCTGCTATAGTTGTAGATAAATAAATACATAACTACTTAGTTCTGGCACGCATTGTTTATATAATTTTTTGATTTTCTGGGTGGCATTCTGCTTTAACTACCTAGTTCTGGCACGTGAAACAGGTTCTTCTCTCCCCTTTTTTCTTTTCTTCGTTTTGTCCTTCTTGACAGATCTGTGAAAAATGAGAACTCATCCATTTTTCCAGTTTTTCTGTAGTGGATGTTTGGCCGACTGGAGAAGGACTTTGGAAGGAAGAAATGATACTCAGAAGTTTCTCTGCGTTGTTGGGCTTTGTCGACTGACCTCTATTTTGTGTTAGTCATTTTTCTATGCCTTGTTAGTTGAATTGTTTTTTGCCAATCGACTGATAGCCACACCCATTAACTTATGCTCGTGCATTGCATGAAAGAGAAAATTGTTTAAGTGAAAGTACAACGCCCAGTAGTGAATTTGTTGCGAAAAACTTGCATGTTGTCCGATCCACTTTGATTGCAGGGTAGGCAACCTTTTTTTCCAGCCAACAAATTTTCCCTACGAATCTTCCCTTTTACACCAGCCCACACACAATAATTTCTTTAATTATGCACTTTTTCTCTAGACCACAAATATTTATTAAATTAATTTACTCCAACCCATAATCCTTCCTCATTAATAGCAAAGCCTCTCCCACCTTTCTATTTGAGAGATCCAGCCTCTCCTCCCTTTTTCTTTGAGGGATCCCGTTTAGTTAGCTCACAGCAGACAACGATGTTGAACGTATATAAATTGGTGAGAATCGGTTTTGTGTAGCAAGGTGGGACTATTCAACGTAAAATATGCAAGGGTTTTGTCCGTTGATGATGTACGTGCGCTGTGATTCAGTTGGCCCGGCCGCTAGAATGCAGGTCGAGCCCATTATAGTCATCTGCCCTATGCGGTTCCTTGAACACATATAAACGTAATGCAATTTTTCCATTCAAAGTGTACCATTGCTTAGTTGGTTAGGATAGATTTTTTTTTTTTGAGAAAGAGTTGGTTAGGATAGATAGAACGGTGTGTGAGATTTGGAGATCGATTCCCGCGTGCAGGTGTATTTTTTCATTGAATTATTCCTATATACTCCATGGGCCGGCCAGGCCCAAGTTAGCGATGCACAAATGCATTGCACTGAAACCGTTTTTGCATGTATGAATCGTTCGCTCACAATAAAATAAAATACTACCTCCGTCCGGCTTTATTGGTCTCTTTCACATTTTGTACCCAACTTTGACCATAGATTTAACTAACAAATTATAAGTTGTATGTGAGAAAACGTATATTGTTGGATTCATATTTGAAAGAGATTTCTAATGATACTATTTTTAGGGTATATAACTTATTTTTCTAGTAGTTAAATCAAAGGTCAAAGTTTAACCCAAACTATAAGGAGGCCTAATAAACCAGGACGGAGGTAGTACATATATGGGATGTTATATTTTAACTACGGGTTGATTCTCGTAAAGGCCTAGGGTTTTTCTGTAAAATAGCATGATGGACAAAGAATATCTATTCTCTTTATTAGTAGGTACTGATGTATGGTTCCAAAATCGTGGGAACAAGAGAAACAAAGAGTTGGATGTCGTGCCTACTAGAATTCTACATTATTTAAGTAAGTTTAGTTGGATCACAGAAAAAAAACACAATATTATTTTCGAGATATTTGAGCACATTTAAATCTTCCTATGAAGCACATTGTAGAAAAATACTTTAAATAATTTATATTTATGTTGCAAACTAAAGTATTTCATATAGAGTTCAATTCTGAAGAAAAAATTTGGCTTATCTATACCTACTAATAAAGTAATTAATGCTTCAGCCCGTTCGTCCAAAAATTACCCACTATGCCACCCATAAATGAAGAAAACGAGTCTATTTTTTTAAGTCGCCATCCGGTTCGGTTCTTTTACCGTGATACCCTCATATATTACAAGTACACAAGCACCGCAATGGCTAAAGCCTCAGCCTTCCACACTGGAGACTTGATGTTGAGTTATACACTTTTTCTCTTTGAATAGAAGTGTGCGTCTCCTACTCCTCGCACACATTTATGGGCCGGCCCATGTGTGGGGCGTGACGGCCCCTGTTTTTTCTCATTTCTTTTTTTGCTTTTTCTATTCTCCTTTTTATTTTTGTTTTAATTCTTTAAATTAATTTGGTATTTTAAAAAATCCCAAATTTCAGAAAGTTGTGATTTTGAAAAAAAAAGATAAATCATAAAATGTTTGTGAATTCAAAAAAGTTTGAAAAATCATAAAATGTTCATGATTTTAAAAAGTTGTTCAAGTTCTATTAAAAATGACGGTTTTGGAAAAAAAATCATGGTTTACAAAAAAACAGTGTATTCAAAACATATTTGGGAATTTGAAAAAAAAATGTCCATGAAATATTATAAAATGTTCACAAAAGTTCAAACAGGTTCGTAAATAACGAACAAAACGAACCGTCGCTTGGATAGAGGTTTTTGTAGGGGGTCTGTAGAGTTCGTTTTATGATTTTATTTAGTCCATCATGCATCGTGTAAAAAAAGGTTTTTGTGTTCTGTCCAACGCTGAGCCCCAAAAGAATTGACACAACTTCCTATGGGTTAGTTTTTGTAAGCTATATGAACATGTCTAATTTGCCTCCATACACAGTTATCTTTATTCTGATACCGTCGTTTCACTGATCATGAAAAACACCGTGACACTAGGTCAAGGCGAGACACATCATTCATTAGTCTAGCTCATGCAGGGTCCATCGATGCAGTTTGCTCAGCCAAAATTATTTTTGTTGTGGTGCCTTAGGAAATGAAGTCATGATGAGACCATCACAATTTCAGTTTTTGAAATGACTTTTTAAAAGTCCCTAGCTCATCATGATATGATTCAGAAGTAGTTTATGAAATGACCTTTTAAAATACCTTATCTCATCCTGGCATATGTTGTAGATTTTTTTATCTCTAACACATATATATAATCTGATTGTTTTCCCCTGCTACAATGCACAGGCATATTTGCTTGTGGCCTGGGCCTTTGACAACGGGCCCTATGCCCCCTCTAATGTTTAAAAAAGAAACTAACTAAATAAATAAATGAATAAAAATAACAATTAATTAATTAATAGGTTTAACTTAAACCTAATTAGTCTAATTAATTTTAGTTAAACAGCCCATGAAAAGGGGGCCACCCCTTGTTGACCAGTCAAACATTGACTGGTCAGCGGGGACCCCTGGCCCATCTGTCAACCTCTGGTATACTTCTGTGTACGTAGAGCTGGGTGCACCTAGCATTTAGTATTTAATTTCTAATTAATAATAAATTCAGAAAATGTTTAAATCTTTGAAAATTAATATAAATTAAACCGTAACTCCGATGAAATTTTTTTATACATGAAAGTTGCTCAGAAAAATATAACAAATCGGAATACGCAGTCCGTTCGTCTGTCACATGCCCCTAGAATAGCGAACATGCAACCATCCCTCTCCGTTTCATTTGTCCGAAAATGCCAAACTTCGGGAAAACTTTCCCGGATGTTTTCCCCATTCGTCGGTATCATGTAGTACTGCGTTATAACACCCCTAGCGCTGCTAATCATCTTGTCATGCATAGTATTGCACTTGTTTGCTCTCTATTTATTGTTTCTTCCCCCTCTTCTCTCTGGTAGACCCCGAGACCGCTGTTGATGCCACTGTGATCGACTACGTCGACGACGACCCTTCTTCCCTTTCAGCGGGGCTTCCAGGCAAGCCCTCCCCTTGATCATTCGGATATCACCCATTCCATTCTCTCTCATGCTTGAATTAGATTTTGCTACTGTTATTGTTTGCTCTTATTCTGATGCATAGTCTGCTTCTGTAACCGCTCATTGTACCTTACCTACTTATCCTAAACTGCTTAACATAGGTTGGATAGTGATCCATCAGTGACACCCACCTTGTCCTTGTTGCCCCTGCTGCATCATCGATGACTCGATCAACGTGATCGACGACCAGAGCCCGACACCTCACATCACATCACGCCCCTTTTGTTGCTTGACTCTATAGAGCTACTATCGAGTGCCGAGGGTGATACCTCATAACGCACTCCTGATTATGACTCTATAGTGTAGCTATTTGGTCATGGTCATCGAGGGTGATTCCTCTTTCACCACTCCTGATACGACTCTGTCGTGCAACACCTCAAGTGTGAACCTCGGGGGTGATTTCTCCTAAGTTTAGCTTGACGATTACATCAAGTGGATTCCATCGAGGGTGGTTCCTCGGATTCACCCTTGATCTTATGGACACACAGTTACCTGGACTTTACTTGAGACCATTGTTGAAGTCGGGTCGGCCCTAAGGGGTACCTGCGAGTTGATGTGAAAGTCGGGCGGGCCTGTAGAGCACTAGCAAGTTTTCTACGTGGCACGACCAGGCATTCTGGGCCCTTGCCGTAAGTCCATGAGATGGGGCGACTGTTGGGGAACGTAGTAATTTCAAAAATATTCCTACGCACACGCAAGATCATGGTGATGCATAGCAACGAGAGGGGAGAGTGTTGTCCACGTACTCTCGTAGACCGAAAGCGGAAGCGTTAGAAAAACGCGGTTGATGTAGTCATACGTCTTCATGGCCCGACCGGTCAAGCACCGAAACTACGGCACCTCCGAGTTCTAGCACATGTTTAGCTCGATGACGATCCCCGGACTCCGATCCAGCAGAATGTCGGGGAAGAGTTCCGTCAGCACAATGGCGTGGTGACGATCTTGATGTTCTACCGTCGCAGGGCTTCGCCTAAGCACCGCTACAATATTATCGAGGACTTTGGTGGAGGGCGCACCGCACACGGCTAAGAGTGTTGGAAATATGCCCTAGAGGCAATAATAAATGGATTATTATTATATTTCCTTGTTCATGATAATTGTCTTTTATTCATGCTATAATTGTATTATCCGGAAATCGTAATACACGTGTGAATACATAGACCACAATACGTCCCTAGTAAGCCTCTAGTTGACTAGCTCGTTGGTCAATAGATATTCATGGTTTCCTGACTATGGACATTAGATGTCGTTGACAACGGGATCACATCATTAGGAGAATGATGTGATGGACAAGACCCAATCCTAAGCATAGCACAAGATTGTGTAGTTCGTTTTGCTAGAGCTTTTCCAATGTCAACTATCTCTTCCTTAGACCATGAGATCGTGTAACTCCCGGATACCGTAGGAGTGCTTTGGGTGTACCAAACGTCACAACGTAACTGAGTGACTATAAAGGTGCACCACAGGTATCTCCGAAAGTGTCTGTTGGGTTGACACGGATCGAGACTGGGATTTGTCACTCCGTGTTACGGAGAGGTATCACTGGGCCCACTCGGTAGTGCATCATCATAATGTGCTCAAAGTGACCAAGTGTCTGGTCACGGGATCATGCATTACGGTACGAATAAAGTGACTTGCCGGTAACGAGACTGAACGAGGTATTGGGATGCCGACGATCGAGTCTCGGGCAAGTAACATACCGTCTGACAAAGGGAATAGTATACGGGGTTGCTTGAACCCTCGACATCGTGGTTCATCCGATGAGATCATCGAGGAGTATGTGGGAGCCAACATGGGTATCCAGATCCCGCTGTTGGTTATTGACCGGAGAACCTTCTCGGTCATGTCTGCATGTCTCCCGAACCCGTAGGGTCTACACACTTAAGGTTCGGTGACGCTAGGGTTGTATGAATATGAGTATGCAGCAAACCGAATGTTGTTCGGAGTCCCGGATGTCACGAGGAGTTCCGGAATGGTCCGGAGGTAAAGAAAACTATATAGGAAGTGCTGTTTTGGCCATCGGGAAAGTTTTGGGGTCACCCGGTATTGTACCGGGACCACCGGAAGGGTCCCGGGGGTCCACCGGGTGGGGCCACCTATCCCGGAGGGCCCCGTGGGCTGAAGTGGGAGGGGAACCAGCCCCTAGTGGGCTGGTGCTGTTGGGTTTCGTAGTAATTTCAAAAAATTTCCTACGCGCACACAGGATCATGTGATGCATAGCAACGAGAGGAGAGTGTTGTCTACGTACCCAACGCAGACTGACTGCGGAAGCGATGACACGACGTAGAGGAAGTAGTCGTACGTCTTCACGATCCAACCGATCAAGCACCGAAACTACGGCACCTCCGAGTTCGAGCACACGTTCAGCTCGATGACGATCCCCTGACTCCGATCCAGCAAAGTGTCGGGGAAGAGTTTCATCAGCACGACGGCGTGGTGACGATCTTGATGAACTACAGCAGCAGGGCTTCGCCTAAACTCCGCTACAGTATTATCGAGGAATATGGTGGCAGGGGGCACCGCACACGGCTAAGGAATCGATCACATGGATCAACTTGTGTCAACTTGTGTGTTTAGAGGTGCCCCTGCCTCCGTATATAAAGGAGCCAAGGGGGGGAGGAGGCGCCGGCCAGGAGGAGGTGGCGCAGGAGGAGTCCTACTCCTACCGGGAGTAGGACTCCCCCCCCCAATCCTATTCCAACTAGGATTCCCAAGGGGGAAAGAGGGAGAGGGGTGGCCGGCCACCTCTCCTAGTCCTAATAGGACTAGGGGAAGGGGGAAGGCGCGCAGCCCCCTTGGGCTGCCCCTTTCTCCTTTCCACTAAGGCCCATGATGGCCCATATGGCTCCCGGGGGGTTCCGGTAACCTCCCGGTAACCCGGTAAAATCCCGATTTCACCCGGAACACTTCCGATGTCCAAACATAGACTTCCAATATATCAATCTTTATGTCTCGACCATTTCGAGACTCCTCGTCATGTCCGTGATCACATCCGGGACTCCGAACAACCTTCGGTACATCAAAATGCATAAACTCATAATATAACTGTCATCGTAACCTTAAGCGTGCGGACCCTACGGGTTCGAGAACAATGTAGACATGACCGAGACACGTCACCGGTCAATAACCAATAGCGGGACCTGGATGCCCATATTGGCTCCTACATATTCTACGAAGATCTTTATCGGTCAGACCGCATAACAACATACGTTGTTCCCTTTGTCATCGGTATGTTACTTGCCCGAGATTCGATCGTCGGTATCCAATACCTAGTTCAATCTCGTTACCGGCAAGTCTCTTTACTCGTTCCGTAATACATCATCTCACAACTAACATATTAGTTGTAATGCTTGCAAGGCTTATGTGATGTGTATTACCGAGAGGGCCCAGAGATACCTCTCCGACAATCGGAGTGACAAATCCTAATCTCGAAATACGCCAACCCAACATCGACCATTGGAGACACCTGTAGTACTCCTTTATAATCACCCAGTTACTTTGTGACGTTTGGTAGTACCCAAAGTGTTCCTCCGGTAAACGGGAGTTGCATAATCTCATAGTCATCGGAACATGTATAAGTCATGAAGAAAGCAATAGCAACATACTAAACGATCGGGTGCTAAGCTAATGGAATGGGTCATGTCAATCAGATCATTCTACTAATGATGTGACCTCGTTAATCAAATAACAACTCATTGTTCATGGTTAGGAAACATAACCATCTTTGATTAACGAGCTAGCCAAGTAGAGGCATACTAGTGACACTCTGTTTGTCTATGTATTCACACATGTATTATGTTTCCGGTAAATACAATTCTAGCATGAATAATAAACATTTATCATGATTATAAGGAAATAAATAATAACTTTATTATTGCCTCTAGGGCATATTTCCTTCAGTCTCCCACTTGCACTAGAGTCAATAATCTAGATTACACTGTAATGAATCTAACACCCATGGAGCTTTGGTGCTGATCATGTTTTGCTCGTGGAAGAGGCTTAGTCAACGGTTCTGCAACATTCAGATCCGTATGTATCTTGCAAATCTCTATGTCTCCCACCTGGACTAGATCCCGGATGGAGTTGAAGCGTCTCTTGATGTGTTTGGTCCTTTTGTGAAATCTGGATTCCTTTGCCAAGGCAATTGCACCAGTATTGTCACAAAAGATTTTCATTGGACCCGATGCACTAGGTATGACACCTAGATCGGATATGAACTCCTTCATCCAGACTCCTTCATTTGCTGCTTCCGAAGCAGCTATGTATTCCGCTTCACATGTAGATCCCGCTACGACGCTTTGTTTAGAACTGCACCAACCAACAGCTCCACCGTTTAATGTAAACACGTATCCGGTTTGCGATTTAGAATCGTCCGGATCAGTGTCAAAGCTTGCATCAACGTAACCTTTTACGATGAGCTCTTTGTCACTTCCATATATGAGAAACATATCCTTAGTCCTTTTTAGGTATTTCAGGATGTTCTTGACCGCTGTCCAGTGATCCATTCCTGGATTACTTTGGTACCTCCCTGCTAAACTTATAGCAAGGCACACATCAGGTCTGGTACACAGCATTGCATACATGATAGAGCCTATGGCTGATGCATAGGGAACATTTTTCATATTCTCTCTAACTTCTGCAGTGGTCGGGCATTGAGTCTTACTCAATTTCACACCTTGTAACACAGGCAAGAACCCTTTCTTTGCTTGATCCATTTTGAACTTCTTCAAAATTTTGTCAAGGTATGTGCTTTGTGAAAGTCCAATTAAGCGTCTTGATCTATCTCTATAGATCTTAATGCCTAATATGTAAGCAGCTTCACCGAGGTCTTTCATTGAAAAACTTTTATTCAAGTATCCCTTTATGCTATCCAGAAATTCTATATCATTTCCAATCAGTAATATGTCATCCACATATAATATCAGAAATGCTACAGAGCTCCCACTCACTTTCTTGTAAATACAGGCTTCTCCGAAAGTCTGTATAAAACCAAATGCTTTGATCACACTATCAAAACGTTTATTCCAACTCCGAGAGGCTTGCACCAGTCCATAAATGGATCGCTGGAGCTTGCACACTTTGTTAGCTCCCTTTGGATCGACAAAACCTTCTGGTTGCATCATATACAACTCTTCTTCCAGAAATCCATTCAGGATTGCAGTTTTGACATCCATTTGCCAAATTTCATAATCATAAAATGCGGCAATTGCTAACATGATTCGGACGGACTTAAGCATCGCTACGGGTGAGAAGGTCTCATCGTAGTCAATTCCTTGAACTTGCCGAAAACCTTTTGCGACAAGTCGAGCTTTGTAGACAGTAACATTACCATCAGCGTCAGTCTTCTTCTTAAAAATCCATTTATTCTCAATTGCTTGCCGATCATCGGGCAAGTCAACCAAAGTCCATACTTTGTTCTCATACATGGATCCCATCTCAGATTTCATGGCTTCAAGCCACTTTACGGAATCTGGGCTCACCATCGCTTCTTCATAGTTCGTAGGTTCATCATGATCTAGTAGCATGACCTCCAGAACAGGATTACCGTACCACTCTGGTGTGGATCTTACTCTGGTTGATCTACGCGGTTCAGTAGTATCTTGATCTGAAGTTTCATGATCATTATCATTGGCTTCCTCACTAACTGGTGTAGGTGTCACTGAAACAGTTTTCTGTGATGAACTACTTTCCAGTAAGGGAGCAGGTACAGTTACCTCGTCAAGTTCTACTTTCCTCCCACTCACTTCTTTCGAGAGAAACTCCTTCTCTAGAAATGATCCATTCTTAGCAACGAATGTTTTGCCTTCGGATCTGTGATAGAAGGTGTACCCAACAGTTTCCTTTGGGTATCCTATGAAGACACATTTCTCCGATTTGGGTTCGAGCTTATCAGGTTGAAGCTTTTTCACATAAGCATTGCAGCCCCAAACTTTAAGAAACGACAACTTTGGTTTCTTGCCAAACCACAGTTCATAAGGCGTCGTCTCAACGGATTTTGATGGTGCCCTATTTAACGTGAATGCGGCCGTCTCTAAAGCATATCCCCAAAATGATAGCGGTAAATCAGTAAGAGACATCATAGATCGCACCATATCTAGTAAAGTACGATTACGACGTTCGGACACACCATTACGCTATGGTGTTCCGGGTGGCGTGAGTTGCGAAACTATTCCAGAGTTTTTCAAATGTACACCAAACTCGTAACTCAAATATTCTCCTCCACGATCAAATCGTAGAAACTTTATTTTCTTGTTACGATGATTTTCAACTTCACTCTGAAATTCTTTGAACTTTTCAAATGTTTCAGACTTATGTTTCATTAATTAAATATACCCATATCTGCTTAAATCATTTGTGAAGGTGAGAAAATAACGATATCCGCAACGAGCCTTAATATTCATCGGGTCACATACATCGGTATGTATGATTTCCAACAAATCTGTTGCTCTCTCCATAGTACCGGAGAACGGTGTTTTAGTCATCTTGCCCAAGAGGCACGGTTCGCAAGTACCAAGTGATTCATAATCAAGTGGTTCCAAAAGTCCATCGGTATGGAGTTTCTTCATGCGCTTTATACCGATATGACCTAAACGACAGTGCCACAAATAAGTTGCACTTTCATTATCAACTCTGCATCTTTTGGCTTCAACATTATGAATATGTGTATTACTACTATCGAGATTCAATAAAAATAGACCACTCTTCAAGGGTGCATGACCATAAAAGATATTACTCATATAAATAGAACAACCATTATTCTCTGATTTAAATGAATAACCGTCTCGCATTAAACAAGATCCAGATATAATGTTCATGCTCAACGCTGGCACCAAATAACAATTACTTAGGTCTAATAGTAATCCCGAAGGTAGATGTAGAGGTAGCGTGCCGACTGCGATCACATCGACTTTGGAACCGTTTCCCACGCGCATCGTCACCTCGTCCTTTGCCAGTGCCCGCTTATTCTGTAGTCCCTGTTTCGAGTTGCAAATATTAGCAACAGAACCAGTATCAAATACCCAGGTGCTACTGCGAGCTCTAGTAAGGTACACATCAATAACATGTATATCACATATACCTTTGTTCACCTTGCCATCCTTCTTATCCGCCAAATACTTGGGGCAGTTCCGCTTCCAGTGACCAGTCTGCTTGCAGTAGAAGCACTCAGTTTCAGGCTTAGGTCCAGACTTAGGTTTCTTCTCTTGAGCAGCAACTTGCTTGCCGTTCTTCTTGAAGTTCCCCTTTTTCTTCCCTTTGCCCTTTTTCTTGAAACTAGTGGTCTTGTTAACCATCAACACTTGATGCTCCTTCTTGATTTCTACCTCCGCAGCTTTCAGCATTGCGAAGAGTTCGGGAATAGTCTTGTTCATCCCTTGCATATTATAGTTCATTACGAAGCTCTTGTAGCTTGGTGGCAGTGATTGGAGAATTCTGTCGATGACGCAATCATCCGGAAGATTAACTCCCAATTGAATCAAGTGATTATTATACCCAGACATTTTGAGTATATGCTCACTGACAGAACTGTTCTTCTCCATCTTGCAGCTATAGAACTTATTGGAGACTTCATATCTCTCAATCCGGGCATTTGCTTGAAATATTAACTTCAACTCCTGGAACATCTCATATGCTCCATGACGTTCAAAACGTCGTTGAAGTCCCGATTCTAAGCCGTAAAGCATGGCACACTGAACTATCGAGTAGTCATCAGCTTTGCTCTGCCAGACGTTCATAACATCTGGCGTTGCTCCAGCAGCAGGCCTGGCACCCAGCGGTGCTTCCAGGACGTAATTCTTCTGTGCAGCAATGAGGATAATCCTCAAGTTACGGACCCAGTCCGTGTAATTGCTACCATCATCTTTCAACTTTGCTTTCTCAAGGAACGCATTAAAATTCAACGGAACAACAGCACGAGCCATCTATCTACAATCAACATAAACAAGCAAGATACTATCAGGTACTAAGTTCATGATAAATTTAAGTTCAATTAATCATATTACTTAAGAACTCCCACTTAGATAGACATCCCTCTAATCCTCTAAGTGATTACGTGATCCAAATCAACTAAACCATAACCGATCATCACGTGAGATGGAGTAGTCTTCAATGGTGAACATCGTTATGTTGATCATATCTACTATATGATTCACGCTCGACCTTTCGGTCTCCGTGTTCCGAGGCCATATCTGCATATGCTAGGCTCGTCAAGTTTAACCTGAGTATTCTGCGTGTGCAAAAACTGGCTTGCACCCGTTGTAGATGGACGTAGAGCTTATCACACCCGATCATCACGTGGTGTCTGGGCACGACGAACTTTGGCAACGGTGCATACTCAGGGAGAACACTTCTTGATAATTTAATGAGAGATCATCTTAAAATGCTACCGTCAATCAAAGCAAGATAAGATGCATAAAAAGATAAACATCACATGCAATCAATATAAGTGATATGATATGGCCATCATCATCTCGTGCTTGTGATCTCCATCTCCGAAGCACCGTCATGATCACCATCGTCACCGGCGCGACACCTTGATCTCCATCGTAGCATCGTTGTCGTCTCGCCAATCTTATGCTTTCACGACTATCACTACCATTTAGTAATAAAGTTAAGCATTACATCGCGATTGCATTGCATACAATAAAGCGACAACCATATGGCTCCTGCCAGTTGCCGATAACTTGGTTACAAAACATGATCATCTCATACAATAAAATTCAGCATCATGCCTTGACCATATCACATCACAACATGCCCTGCAAAAACAAGTTAGACGTCCTCTACTTTGTTGTTGCAATTTTTTACGTGGCTGCTACGGGCTTAAGTAAGAACCAATCTCACCTACGCATCAAAACCACAACGATAGTTTGTCAAATAGACTCCGTTTTAACCTTCGCAAGGACCGGGCGTAGCCATACTTGGTTCAACTAAAGTTGGAGAGACAGTCGCCCGCAAGCCATCTCTGTGCAAAGCACGTCGAGGGAACCGGTCTCGCGTAAGCGTACGCGTAAGGTTGGTCTGGGTCGTCTCGTCCAACAATACCGCCGAACCAAAGTATGACATGCTGGTAGGCAGTATGACTTGTATCGTCCACAACTCACTTGTGTTCTACTCGTGCATATAACATCAACATCAATAACAGGCTCGGATGCCACTGTTGGGTTTCGTAGTAATTTCAAAAATTTTCCTACGCGCACACAGGATCATGTGATGCATAGCAACGAGAGGAGAGTGTTGTCTACGTACCCAACGCAGACTGACTGCAGAAGCGATGACACGACGTAGAGGAAGTAGTCGTACGTCTTCACGATCCAACCGATCAAGCACCGAAACTACGGCACCTCCGAGTTCGAGCACACGTTCAGCTCGATGACGATCCCCTGACTCCGATCCAGCAAAGTGTCGGGGAAGAGTTTCGTCAGCACGACGGCGTGGTGACGATCTTGATGAACTACAGCAGCAGGGCTTCGCCTAAACTCCACTACAGTATTATCGAGGAATATGGTGGCAGGGGGCACCGCACACGGCTAAGGAATCGATCACGTGGATCAACTTGTGTCAACTTGTGTGTTTAGAGGTGCCCCTGCCTCCGTATATAAAGGATCCAAGGGGGGGAGGAGGCGCCGGCCAGGAGGAGGTGGCGCAGGAGGAGTCCTACTCCTACCGGGAGTAGGACTCCCCCCCCCCCAATCCTATTCCAACTAGGATTCCCAAGGGGGAAAGAGGGAGAGGGGTGGCCGGCCACCTCTCCTAGTCCTAATAGGACTAGGGGAAGGGGGAAGGCGCGCAGCCCCCTTGGGCTGCCCCTTTCTCCTTTCCACTAAGGCCCATGATGGCCCATATGGCTCCCGGGGGGTTCCGGTAACCTCCCGGTAACCCGGTAAAATCCCGATTTCACCCGGAACACTTCCGATGTCCAAACATAGACTTCCAATATATCAATCTTTATGTCTCGACCATTTCGAGACTCCTCGTCATGTCCGTGATCACATCCGGGACTCCGAACAACCTTCGGTACATCAAAATGCATAAACTCATAATATAACTGTCATCGTAACCTTAAGCGTGCGGACCCTACGGGTTCGAGAACAATGTAGACATGACCGAGACACGTCTCCGGTCAATAACCAATAGCGGGACCTGGATGCCCATATTGGCTCCTACATATTCTACGAAGATCTTTATCGGTCAGACCGCATAACAACATACGTTGTTCCCTTTGTCATCGGTATGTTACTTGCCCGAGATTTCGATTGTCGGTATCCAATACCTAGTTCAATCTCGTTACCGGCAAGTCTCTTTACTCGTTCCGTAATACATCATCTCACAACTAACATATTAGTTGTAATGCTTGCAAGGCTTATGTGATGTGTATTACCGAGAGGGCCCAGAGATACCTCTCCGACAATCGGAGTGACAAATCCTAATCTCGAAATACGCCAACCCAACATCTACCTTTGGAGACACCTGTAATGCTCCTTTATAATCACCCAGTTACGTTGTGACGTTTGGTAGCACCCAAAGTGTTCCTCCGGCAAACGGGAGTTGCATAATCTCATAGTCATAGGAACATGTATAAGTCATGAAGAAAGCAATAGCAACATACTAAACGATCGGGTGCTAAGCTAATGGAATGGGTCATGTCAATCAGATCATTCTACTAATGATGTGACCTCGTTAATCAAATAACAACTCATTGTTCATGGTTAGGAAACATAACCATCTTTGATTAACGAGCTAGTCAAGTAGAGGCATACTAGTGACACTCTGTTTGTCTATGTATTCACACATGTATTATGTTTCCGGTAAATACAATTCTAGCATGAATAATAAACATTTATCATGATTATAAGGAAATAAATAATAACTTTATTATTGCCTCTAGGGCATATTTCCTTCAGGTGCGCCCCCCTTGGGCCCCCCTGCGCCTAGGGTTGGAAACCCTAGGTTGGGGGGGGGGGGCGCACTACTTGCCTTGGGGGGCACTCCACCCCCCTTGGCCGCCGCCCCCTTGGGAGATTGCATCTCCCAGGGCCGCCCCCCCCTGGGGGCCTATATAAAGGAGGGCAGGGGGGAGGGCAGCCGCACCCTTGTGTCTTGGCGCCTCCCTCCCCTGCTACACCTCGTCATCCTCCCGCAGCAGCTTGGCGAAGCCCTGCCGGAGTTCTGCTGCATCCACCACCACGCCGTCGTGCTGCTGGATAATCATCAACCTCTCCTTCCCCCTTGCTGGATCAAGACGGAGGAGACATCACGCTGACCGTACGTGTGTTGAACGCGGAGGTGCCGTCCGTTCGGCGCTAGGATCTCCGGTGATAGGATCACGACGAGAACAACTACTTCAACCCCGTTCTTTTGAACGCTTCCGCTCGCGATCTACAAAGTGGTATGTAGATGCATCTCCCCTTTCACTCGTTGCTTAGATGAACTCGTAGATGGATCTTGGTGAAACCGTAAGAAAATTTTTATTTTCTGCAATGTTCCCCAACAGTGGCATCATGAGCTAGGTCTATGCGTAGTTCTCTATTGCACGAGTAGAATACAAATTTGTTGTGGGCGTAGATCTTGTCAACTTGCTTGCCGCTACTAGTCTTTTCTTGCTTCAGTGGTATTGTGGGATGAAGCGGCCCGGACCGACCTTACACGTACGCTTACGTGAGACAGGTTCCACCGACTGACATGCACTAGTTGCATAAGGTCGCTAGCGGGTGTCTGTCTCTCCTACTTTAGTTGGAGCGGATTAGATGAAAAGGGTCCTTATGAAGGGTAAATAGAAGTTGACAAAATCACGTTGTGGTTATTCGTAGGTAAGAAAACGTTCTTGCTAGAACCCAATTGCAGCCACGTAAAAGATGCAACAACAATTAGAGGACGTCTAACTTGTTTTTGCAGCAATTGTCATGTGATGTGATATGGCCAGAAGTTGTGATGAATGATGAATGATATATTGTGATTTATGAGATCATGTTCTTGTAATAGGAATCACGACTTGCATGTCGATGAGTATGACAACCGGCAGGAGCCATAGGAGTTATCTTTATTTTTGTATGAACTGCGTGTCATTGAAGAACGCCATGTAAATTACTTTACTTTATTGCTAAACGCGTTAGCCATAGAAGTAGAAGTAGTCGTTGGCGTGACAACTTCATGAAGACACAATGATGAAGATCATGATGATGGAGATCATGGTGTCATGCCGGTGACGAAGATGATCATGGAGCCCCGAAGATGGAGATCGAAGGAGCTATATGATATTGGCCATATCATGTCACTACTATATAATTGCATGTGATGTTTATTATGTTTTATGCATCTTGTTTACTTAGAATGGCGGTAGTAAATAAGATGATCCCTTATAATAATTTCAAGAAAGTGTTCCCCCTAACTGTGCACCGTTGCTAAAGTTCGTCGTTTCGAAGCACCACGTGATGATCAGGTGTGATAGATCCTTACGTTCACATACAACGGGTGTAAGACAGATTTACACATGCAGAACACTTAGGGTTAACTTGACGAGCCTAGCATGTACAGACATGGCCTCGGAACACAGAGACCGAAAGGTCGAACATGAGTCGTATGGAAGATACGATCAACATGGAGATGTTCACCGATGATGACTAGTCCGTCTCACGTGATGATCGGACACGGCCTAGTCGACTCGGATCGTGTAACACTTAGATGACTAGAGGGATGTCTAATCTGAGTGGGAGTTCATTAAATAATTTGATTAGATGAACTTAATTATCATGAACTTAGTCTAAAAACTTTTGCAAAATATGTCTTGTAGATCAAATGGCCAACGCTCATGTCAACATGAACTTCAACGCGTTCCTAGAGAAAACCAAGCTGAAAGATGATGGCAGCAACTATTCGGACTAGGTCCGGAACCTGAGGATCATCCTCATAGCAGCCAAGAAAGATTATGTCCTAGATGCACCGCTAGGTGAAGCACCCATCCCAGAGAACCAAGACGTTATGAACACTTGGCAATCACGTGCTGATGATTACTCCCTCGTTTAGTGCGGCATGCTTTATAGCTTAGAACCGGGGCTCCAAAAGCGTTTCGAGAAACACGGAGCATATGAGATGTTCGAGGAGCTGAAAATGGTTTTCCAAGCTCATGCCCGGGTCGAGAGATATGAAGTCTCCGACAAGTTCTATAGTTGTAAGATGGAGGAAAACAGTTCTGTCAGTGAGCACATACTCAAAATGTCTGGGTTGCACAACCGCCTGTCCCAGCTGGAGATCAACCTCCCGGACGAGGCGGTCATTGACAGAATCCTTCAGTCGCTCCAACCGAGCTACAAGAGCTTTGTGTTGAACTACAATATGTAGGGGATGGTGAAGACCATTCCTGAAGTATTTTCAATGCTGAAGTCAGCAGAGGTTGAAATCAAGAAAGAACATCAAGTGTTGGTGGTCAATAAGACCACTAAGTTCAAGAAGGGCAAGGGTAAGAAGAACTTCAAGAAGGACGGCAAAGATGTTGCCGCGCCCGGTAAGCCAGTTGCCGGGAAGAAGTCAAAGAATGGACCCAAGCCTGAGACTGAGTGCTTTTATTGCAAGGGGAAGGGTCACTGGAAGCAGAACTGCCCCAAATACTTAGCGGACAAGAAGGCCGGCAACACTAAAGGTATATTTGATATACATGTAATTGATGTGTACCTTACCAGTACTCGTAGTAACTCCTGGGTATTTGATACCGGTGCCGTTGCTCATATTTGTAACTCACAGCAGGAGCTGCGGAATAAGCGGAGACTGGCGAAGGACGAGGTGACGATGCGCGTCGGGAATAGTTCCAAGGTCGATGTGATCGCCGTCGGCACGCTACCTCTACATTTACCCACGGGATTAGTTATGAACCTCAATAATTGTTATTTAGTGCCAAGTTTGAGCATGAACATTGTATCTGGATCTCGTTTAATACGAGATGGCTACTCATTTAAATTCGAGAATAATGGTTGTTCTATTTATATGAGAGATATGTTTTATGGTCATGCCCCGATGGTCAATGGTTTATTCTTAATGAATCTCGAACGTAATGTTACACATATTCATAGTGTGAATACCAAAAGATGTAAAGTTGATAACGATAGTCCCACATACTTGTGGCACTGCCGCCTTGGTCACATTGGTGTCAAGCGCATGAAGAAGCTCCATGCTGATGGACTTTTAGAGTCTCTGGATTATGAATCATTTGACACATGCGAACCATGCCTCATGGGCAAAATGACCAAGACCCCGTTCTCCGGAACAATGGAGCGAGCAACCAACTTATTGGAAATCATACATACTGATGTGTGTGGTCCAATGAGCGTTGAGGCTCGCGGAGGATATCGTTATGTTCTCACTCTCACTGATGACTTGAGTAGATATGGGTATGTCTACTTGATGAAACACAAGTCTGAGACCTTTGAAAAGTTCAAGGAATTTTAGAATGAAGTAGAGAATCAACGTGACCGAAAGATAAAATTCTTACGATCGGATCGTGGAGGAGAATATTTAAGTCATGAATTTGGTACACACTTAAGAAAATGTGGAATCGTTTCACAACTCACGCCGCCTGGAACACCTCAGCGTAACGGTGTGTCCGAACATCGTAATTGCATTCTATTGGATATGGTGCGATCTATGATGTCTCTTACCGATTTACCGCTATCATTTTGGGGATACCCACTAGAGACAGCTACATTCACTTTAAATAGGGCACTGTCTAAATCCGTTGAGACGACACCATATGAATTATGGTTTGGGAAGAAACCTAAGCTGTCGTTTCTAAAAGTTTGGGGATGCGATGGTTATGTCAAGAAACTTCAACCTGAAAAGCTCGAACCCAAGTCGGAAAAATGCGTCTTCATAGGATACCCTAAGGAAACCATTGGGTATACCTTCTACTTAAGATCCGAGGGCAGGATCTTTGTTGCCAAGAACGGATCCTTTCTGGAAAAAGAGTTTCTCTTGAAAGGAGTAAGTGGGAGGAAAGTAGAACTCGATGAAGTACTACCTCTTGAACCGGAAAGTAGTGCAGCTCAGGAAAACGTTCCTGTGGTGCCTACACCGACTGGAGAGGAAATTAATGATGATGATCAAGGTACTTCTGATCAAGTTGCTACTGAACTTCGTAGGTCCACAAGGACACGTTCCACACCAGAGTGGTATGGCAACCCTGTCCTGGAAATCATGTTGTTAGACAACGGTGAACCTTCAAACAATGAAGAAGCGATGGCGGGCCCAGATTCCAACAAATGGCTTGAAGCCATGCAATCCGAGATAGAATCCATGTATGAAAACAAAGTATGGACTTTGACTGACTTGCCCGATGATCGGCGAGTGATAGAAAACAAATGGATCTTTAAGAAGAAGACGGACGCGGATGGTAATGTAACCATCTATAAAGCTCGACTTGTCGCTAAGGGTTATCGGCAAGTTCAAGGGATTGACTACGATGAGACTTTCTCTCCCGTAGCGAAGCTGAAGTCCGTCTGAATCATGTTAGCAATTGCCGCATACTATGATTATGAGATATGGCAGATGGACGTCAAAACGGCATTCCTTAACGGGCATCTTAAGGAAGAACTGTATATGATGCAGCCGGAGGGTTTTGTCGATCCTAAGAATGCTAACAAAGTAAGCAAGCTCCAGCGATCCATTTATGGGCTGGTGCAAGCATCTCGGAGTTGGAACATTCGCTTTGATGAGATGATCAAAGCATTTGGGTTTATGCAGACTTATGGAGAAGCCTGCGTTTACAAGAAAGTGAGTGGGAGCTCTGTAGAATTTCTCATATTATATGTAGATGACATACTTTTGATGGGAATTGATATAGAATTCTTGGACAACATTAAGGCCTACTTGAATAAGTGTTTTTCAATGAAGGACCTTGGAGAAGCTGCTTACATATTAGGCATCAAGATCTATAGGGATAGATC
The DNA here is from genome assembly GCF_002162155.2 of Triticum dicoccoides. Taxonomy (NCBI): domain Eukaryota; kingdom Viridiplantae; phylum Streptophyta; class Magnoliopsida; order Poales; family Poaceae; genus Triticum; species Triticum dicoccoides. The sequence continues at coordinate 676,810,312 of NC_041393.1, read as the reverse complement.
GAGACGCCTCATAGGTCTTTCACAAAGCACATACCTTGATAAGATTTTGAAGAAGTTCAAAATGGATTAGTCCAAGAAAGGGTTCTTGCCTGTACTGGTGTGAGATTTAGCTCGGCTCAATGCCCGACCACGGCAAAAGATAAAGAAGAGATGATCGTCATCCCCTATGCCTCAGCCATAGGATCTATTATGTATGCCATGCTGTGTACCAGACCTGATGTAAACCTTGCCGTAAGTTTGGTAGGAAGGTACCAAAGTAATTCCGGCAAGGAACACTGGACAGCGGTCAAAAATATCCTGAAGTACCTGAAAAGGACAAAGGACATGTTTCTCGTTTATGGAGGTGACGAAGAGCTCGTCGTAAAGGGTTACGTCGACGCTAGCTTCGACACAGATCTGGATGACTCTAAGTCACAAACTGGATACGTGTATATGTTGAATGGTGGAGCAGTAAGCTGGTGCAGCTGCAAGCAGAGCGTCGTGGCGGGATCTACAAGTGAAGCCGAGTACATGGCAGCCTCGGAGGCAGCGCATGAAGCAATTTGGGTGAAGGAGTTCATCACCGACCTAGGAGTCATACCCAATGCGTCGGGGCCGATCAAACTCTTCTATGACAACACTGGAGCTATTGCCCTTGCCAAGGAGCCCAGGTTTCACAAGAAGACCAGGCACATCAAGCATCGCTTCAACTCCATCCGTGAAAATGTTCACGATGGAGACATAGATATTTGCAAAGTACATACGGATCTGAATGTCGCAGATCCGTTGACTAAACCTCTCTCGCGAGCAAAACATGATCAACACCAGAACTCTATGGGTGTTCGATTCATCACCATGTAACTAGATTATTGACTCTAGTGCAAGTGGGAGACTGTTGGAAATATGCCCTGGAGGCAATAATAAATGGATTATTATTATATTTCCTTGTTCATGATAATTGTCTTTTATTCATGCTATAATTGTATTATCCGGAAATCGTAATACATGTGTGAATACATAGACCACAATACGTCCCTAGTAAGCCTCTAGTTGACTAGCTCGTTGGTCAACAGATAGTCATGGTTTCCTGACTATGGACATTGGATGTAGTTGACAATGGGATCACATCATTAGGAGAATGATGTGATGGACAAGACCCAATCCTAAGCATAGCACAAGATCGTGTAGTTCGTTTTGCTAGAGCTTTTCCAATGTCAAGTATCTCTTCCTTAGACCATGAGATCGTGTAACTCCCGGATACCGTAGGAGTGCTTTGGGTGTACCAAACGTCACAACGTAACTGGGTGACTATAAAGGTGCACTACAAGTATCTCCGAAAGTGTCTGTTGGGTTGACACAGATCGAGACTGGGATTTGTCACTCCGTGTTACAGAGAGGTATCACTGGCCCCACTCGGTAGTGCATCATCATAATGAGCTCAAAGTGACCAAGTGTCTGGTCACGGGATCATGCATTACGGTCCGAGTAAAGTGACTTGCCGGTAACGAGACTGAACGAGGTATTGGGATACCGACGATCGAGTCTCGGGCAAGTAACATACCGTCTAACAAAGGGAATAGTATACGGGGTTGCTTGAACCCTCGACATCATGGTTCATCTGATGAGATCATCGAGGAGTATGTGGGAGCCAACATGGGTATCCAGATCCCGCTGTTGGTTATTGACCGGAGAACCCTCTCGGTCATGTCTGCATGTCTCCCGAACCCGTAGGGTCTACACACTTAAGGTTCGGTGACGCTAGGGTTGTATGAATATGAGTATGCAGCAAACCGAATGTTGTTCGGAGTCTCGGATGAGATCCCTAATGTCACGAGGAGTTCCGGAATGGTCCGGAGGTAAAGAAAACTATATAGGAAGTGTTGTTTCGGCCATCGGGAAAGTTTCGGGGTCACCCGGTATTGTACCCGGACCACCGGAAGGGTCCCGGGGGTCCACCGGGTGGGGCCACCTATCCCGGAGGGGCCCGTGGGCTGAAGTGGGAGGGGAACCAGCCCCTAGTGGGCTGGTGCGCCCCCCCTTGGCCCCCCCTGCGCCTAGGGTTGGAAACCCTAGGTGGGGGCGCACCACTTGCCTTGGGGGGCACTCCACCCCCCTTGGCCGCCGCCCCCTTGGGAGATTGCATCTCCCAGGGCCGGTGCCCCCCCTGGGGGCCTATATAAAGGAGGGCAGGGGGGAGGGCAGCCGCACCCTTGTGTCTTGGCGCCTCCCTCCCCTGCTACACCTTGTCCTCCTCCCGCAGCAGCTTGGCGAAGCCCTGCCGGAGTTCTGCTGCATGCACCACCACGCCGTCGTGCTGCTGGATCATCATCAACCTCTCCTTCCCCCTTGCTGGATCAAGACGGAGGAGACGTCACGCTGACTGTACATGTGTTGAACGCGGAGGTGCCGTCCGTTTGGCGCTAGGATCTCCGGTGATAGGATCACGACGAGAACAACTACTTCAACCCCGTTCTTTTGAACGCTTCCGCTCGCGATCTACAAAGTGATATGTAGATGCATCTCCCCTTTCACTCGTTGCTTAGATGAACTCATAGATGGATCTTGGTGAAACCGTAAGAAAATTTTTATTTTCTGCAACGTTCCCCAACAAAGAGATCAAGAGATCAATTGTTGTGTCTATGGGGTGCCCCCCTCTGTCGGTGTCAAAACCGGCGGATCTCGGGTAGGGGGTCCCGATCTGTGCGTCAAGGTTGATGGTAACAGGAAGCAAGGGACACAGATGTTTACCCAGGTTCTGGCCCTCTCGATGGAGGTAAAACCCTACTTCCTGCTTGATTAATATTGATGATATGGGTAGTACAAGAGTAGATCTACCTCGAGATCGTAGAGGCTAAACCCTAAGAGCTAGCCTGTGATGGTATGAATGTAATTGTGATCGGCCTTCTAAGGACCAACCTCTCCAGTTTATATAGACAACGGAGAGAGCTAGGGTTTACATGGAGTCGGTTACAAGGAAGGAAATATAATATCCGGATCGCCAAGCTTGCCTCCCGCGCAAAGGAAAGTCCCATCCGGACACGGGACGAAATCTTGTGTCTTGTATGTTCACGCTTCAATAGTCCGGATGTTGTACACAGTCCGGCTGCCCGGATACCCCCTAATCCAGGACTCCCTCAGTAGCCCCTGAACCAGGCTTCAATGACGATGAGTCCGGCGCGCAGTATTGTTTTCGGCATTGCAAGGCGGGTTCCTCCTCCAAATACTCCAAAGTAATTATCGAACACTCAAATCATGTCCGGATCTGAAAAATGATCTTCGCATACCACCGTAGAGAGAATGATATTTCACAAATGCAATCTGCTGACAACTTTTTCTGGTGATGTGACATGTTATTATGATCGGATCCATTATTCAAACCATTTCCCCACAACCAGCTACAATGCATAATACAAGGCGGTTTTTGTGACACATCTTGTCAAAGCAGAGATCGTGCCCCCTTATTACGGGATTCTCATCAATACGGGTATGGGTAATCTCACCATGCCATTAATCGTGGCGCTTGGGAAACAAGTGATTCCCAACGGGCAAGTGGGGAGGCGCACCGCTTCTGGTGCCTCTATAAAGGGATAAGATTCCCCCATTTTCACCCACGCCTTCTTCCTCCTTTCCCCACTCTTGCCCCCTCGAGCCCCAGCGCCCAAGCCCAAGTCTTCCCCACACAGCTAAACATGTCCAGAGTAGGAGGCAAGTGGGTGGCTTCCACCGTCAAGGAGAAGCACATCGCAAATCTTCGGGTGGCCGGATACTTGGCCGCGGACATAGCGCACCGTCTACCAGACGCCGGGCAGGTCATTTCGACCCCAGGACCCCACGAGAGGGTCGTATTCGTCGCCCACTTCGTCCGTGGACTGAGATTTCCACTCCACCCCTTCGTCCACGGGCTCATGTTCTACTACGGGCTAGATTTCCATGATCTAGCCCCGAACTTCGTCCTCAACATCTCGGCATTCATCGTCGTATGCGATGCCTTCCTCCGCATCCGGCCTCACTTCGGCCTATGGCTGCAAACTTTCTGCGTGAAGCCGAAGGTGGTAAGCGGCCAACAGGCGGAGTGCGGAGGGGCCATGGTGGGCAGAATGCCCAACGTCACATGGCTCGACGGCTCCTTTGCGGAGACCGTAAAAGGATGGCAATCGGGGTGGTTCTACATCACCGAGCCGCGTGGCACCGACTGGGCAGCGGCCCCCGAGTTCTGATCCGGAGCCCCCATGTGGCTCACCTCCTGGGAGAAGAAGGGCCTGTCCTGGGGCGATTCCACGGAGCTGGCCGAACTCCAAACATGCGTCAAAAGCATGAAGGACAAGAACATCAAGCTTGTCAACGTGATCCAGGTCATGCTCGTTCGCCGGATCCTGCCCTGCTAGAGGCGGGCAGTCAATCTGTGGGAGTTCGTCCCAACCAAGCACCAGACGTTCCAGAGGCTCTACGACATGACGCACAAAGGCGCATGGAAGGTGTTGTTCAAGGCCTCCGAAGTGCCTCCTCCAACATCCGAGGACCGCGGGCTTCACGCCGCGCGGGCTCCTAGGCCGGTGAGTTCTTGGACTGACCCCGGACCCAGTTCTCCCCGATATATTCATGGGAGTGCCTTAAGTAGTTGTGCATATTTGCTTCAGGACTATGTGGAGACAGCGGAGCAGGTCTACTGTCCGGCTCCACTGCCAGAACACCCAGCGGATGCTCTCCTGATGGAGATGCTGGTCCCGGCACCGTACAAGGTGCCGGAGAAGAAGGCCCCGGGGATCCGAAAGGGTCTCTAGCGTAAGGTTGTGCCAGAAGCCTCGTCCGAAGACGACGAGGCGGACTCCTCCCACGAAGGGGAGGAGGAAGAAGAGGAAGACACCCCATCCGGAGAGGATGAGGGGCCCGGGGAAGCGGACCGGGGGGGCGGAAAAGGTCCTCGGCGCAGGGCCGTCATTCCCCTGTCGTCCGATGACGATGAGTCGGATTCCTCCCGCGGAGGCGGGGGGAATCAGGAAGAGATCCTACCTCCCCCCACTGGGGGAGAAGAAGAGAAAAGCCGCCCCAGGAGGGGAGTGAGGGAGTCCTGGATTAGGGGGTGTCCGGATGGCCGGACTATGACCTTTGGCCGGACTCCCGGACTATGAAGATACAAGATTGAAGACTTCGTCCCGTGTTCGGATAGGGACTTTCCTTGGCGTGGAAGGCAAGCTTGGCGATACGATATGAAGATCTCCTCCCATTGTAACCGACTCTGTGTAACCCTAGCCCTCTCCGGTGTCTATATAAACCGGAGAGTTTTAGTCCATAGGACGAACAACAATCATACCATAGGCTAGCTTCTAGGGTTTAGCCTCTCTGATCTCGTGGTAGATCAACTCTTGTAATACCCATACCATCAATACTAATCAAGCAGGAGTAGGGTTTTACCTCCACCGAGAGGGCCCGAACCTGGGTAAAAACATCGTGTCCTTTGTCTCCTGTTACCATCCGCCAAGACGCACAGTTCGGGACCCCCTACCCGAGATCCGCCGGTTTTGACACCGATAGGGAGGCTGGGGCGTCCAAGAAGGGGAAAGGGCCCCTTCCGGACTACTCCGCCACAGCCGCTCTCAGCGAGGAGGGGTGGCTGCCTAGGGGGAAGTCCCTAGCGCGATCGTAAGTGTCTGCATTCTATCATGACTTCACTTCATAGTTTTTGTATTTATAATGCCGAACATATGTGCAGTCCGGCCAAGGATCACCCCGAGGTATCCTCCTCTGTGTCCCTGAGCAATTCGGAGATGAATTCGCTTCCGACGGCCACTACTCCTCAACCCGCGGACGACACAGAGGTGCTGTCCCAAAGGCTCCCAGAGTGGGGGGGAGGTGACTCTTGAGACGTCCCGAGGCGGGGTCCCAGATGTCGGACACGCGGGGTTCAAGATCCCCGCGGATCGTGTCGACGAGAGCCATGGCCAGCCGGGTTCTCAGCCGCACACAATTCCGAAACCTTCAATTGTTCCGAACTCAGGCAGGCGACCCCTCGTTAGGGAGGGCGAGCCGTCTGTATTGAGGACTTCCATCGCGCCTGAGGCGTCGGACTGTCTGCTTGAAGCGCTTCGCGGCGCTTCCATAGATGAAGAGCACCGTACTCTCATGAGTACGGTGATTCGAAAGGTTTTGTCCGCCAAAAGCGGACTAACCAAAGCTTGCACCAGCCTCCTGACAGGCTTTGAGGTAAGTAATAAATATGTGCAAAATTACCACCCGATAGGTAGTAGCCCCTGATGCTCTGTTTGGTGTTCGGAAGGAAAAGCCAAATGGAGGGTCCATGATAATCCGCAGGAGTTTAATGATAAGTAATGTTGTGAATAAGCAGATTGTGCTGCTTGCTGCTGCTGCTGCCCGTACTGCCGAGGTTGCCAAACTGAAACGGGACCTGGAGCAGGCGCAGGGAGAGCTAGACCTCACGAAGAGGCAGCTCGAACAGAACAAGGGTAAGTGATTCCCTCTCTGATGCATGTGAGGATACTAAGAATTGAAGAGTCTAACGCCTGAGTGTCGTGACTGTGTAATAGGGTCCACCACCGAAGTGGCGTCCCTGAAGAAGGCGCTATCCGAGGCTGAAGAAAAGGCGGCCTCAGAGTGTAAGAAGCGCGAAAAGCAAAGTGCTAGAGTAGGTGAGGTACAGCAAGAGTGTGACGCCCGGGAAATTAAGCTACAGTGATCCTCTGCTAGTGATGCCACGTCACCTCAATTATAGTTGCTAATCTTGAGTTAGTTCAAAACCGGTCCAAAATTCAAAATTCAAATTAATGATAACAATAAAAGTTTTCAAAAATTAAAACTTAAAAGTTCGGTGGTTGTCAAATATTACATCGGTAATTATGGTGGAGTGCACACATTTTTATAAAGTGTCTGAATATTTTAAAATGAATTAAAACAGAAAAGGAAAAATAAGAAAAGAAAATAAAAACAAACCGAATAAATAAAGGGAGGGGAGAAAACTCCACTGGCCCAACTGGGCCAAGCCCCCACCTGGCCCAGCCGGCCACCCCCTAGCCCAGCCCAACCCCCTCACTCCCTTATCCCCCCCCCCGGTCGGCAGGAAACCCTAGCCGCACCCATTCCCCCCCGATCCCCTCCTCCTCCCTCCCCGCGCCGATCCGGATCGGCACCGGCCGATCCCGTCGCCCCC
>NC_041393.1:676795135-676802438 GCF_002162155.2 Triticum dicoccoides | reverse complement strand
GGTTAGCTGGGCTGACCGGTCCACCCCCCTGACTATGACATGGAGGCCCCACCCCCAGGACGTTTTTAAAATAAAAGAAAAGGGAAAAGGAATTTAGATAAATATAATTAATAAAAATAATAATGAATAAAATTAATTAATTAATTAATTAATTAATTAAGTAAATAATTAATTTAATTAATCCTGATTAATTAAACCTAATGACTAATTAACCTAATTAACTACTGTTAATTAAACTTAACTAAGATAATTAGTTAACAGAGTATGACGAACGGGACCCACATGTCCGGGTTGACCTAGTCAACCCTGTTGACTGCTGACATCAGCTTCGAATTAAATAATTAATTGATTAAATTCCAGAAGTTAATAAAATCTTTAAAAAATCATATCTTTTAATCCGTAACTCGGATTAAAATATTTTCAACATGAAAGTTGCTCAGAACGACGGGACGAATTCGGATACGCAGTCCGTTCGTCCGCCACACCCCCCTAACCTATCGAACCCGCAACTTTCCCCCTCCGGCTCCTCTGCCCGAAAACACGAAACACCGGGAATACTTTCCCGGATGATTCCCCCCTTAACCAGTACCACCTCATACCACGTTAGGGCACGCCTAGCATCGCTTCTTGGCATGTCATGCATCGATATGCATCTGTTTACTTGGTATTCATTGTTTCTTCCCCTCTTCTCTCCGGTAGACTACGAGACCGACGCTGCTGCTGCCCAGCTCGACTACGGAGTTGACGACCCCTCTCTCTTGCCAGAGCAACCAGGCAAGCCCCCCCTTTGATCACCAGATATCGCCTACTCTTCTCTATACTGCTTGCATTAGAGTAGTGTAGCATGTTACTGCTTTCTGTTAATCCTATTCTGATGCATAGCCTGTCATTGCTGATGCATAGCCTGTCATTGCTGCTACAGTCATTGATACCTTACCCGCAATCCTAAATGCTTAGTATAGGATGCTAGTGTTCCATCAGTGGCCCTACACTCTTGTCCGTCTGCCATGCTATACTACTGGGCTGTGATCCCTTCGGGAGGTGATCACGGGCATATACTATATACTTTACACTGTTACATTACCTGTGATACTGTTCGGAGTTGGGGGCTGAAGGGGCAGGTGGCTCCATCCCGGTAGAGGTGGGCCTAGGTTCCCGACGGCCCCCGACTGTTACTTGGTGGCAGAGCGACAGGGCAGGTTGAGACCACCTAGGAGACAGGTGGGCCTGGCCCTGTTCGGCGTTCACGGATATTTAACACGCTTAACGAGATCTTGGTATTTGATCTGAGTTGGCTACGAGCCTATACACACTAACCATCTACGCGGGAGTAGTTATGGGTATCCCGACGTCGTGGTATCAGCCGAAGCACTTCAGACGTCAGCGACGGAGCGGCGCGCGCCGAATTGGACTGGAACGCCACTAGGCTAGGTCTGCTTTCGGCCGCGTACGCAACATGCAGGTGTGCTATGGGCAATGGGCCCAGACCCCTGTGCGCTTAGGTTTAGACCGGCGTGCTGGCCTCTCTGTTGAGCCTAGGTGGGGCTGTGACGTGTTGATCTTCCGCGGCCGGGCATGACCCAGGAAAGTGTGTCCGGCCAAATGGGATCAAGCGTGTTGGGTAAGTTGGTGCACCCCTGCAGGGAAGTTAATCTATTCGAATAGCCGTGATCTTCGGTAACAGGACGACTTGGAGTTGTACCTTGACCTTATGACAACTAGAACCGGATACTTAATAAAACACACCCTTCCAAGTTCCACAGACAACCCGGTGATCGCTTTTCCACAGGGCGACGAGGGGAGGATCGCCGGGTAGGGTTATGCTATGCGATGCTACTGGAGATGCTACTTGGAGATGCTATTTGGAGATGCTACTTAGAGATGCTACTTGGAGGACTTCAATCTACCCTCTTCTACATGCTGTAAGGCGGAGGCTGCCAGAAGCGTAGTCTTCGACAGGATTAGCTATCCCCCTCTTATTCTGGCATTCTGCAGTTCAGTCCACTGATATGGCCTCCTTACACATATACCCATGCATATGTAGTGTAGCTCCTTGCTTGCGAGTACTTTGGATGAGTACTCACGGTTGCTTTTCTCCCTCTTTTCCCCCTTTCCCTTCTACCTGGTTGTCGCAACCAGATGCTGGAGCCCTGGAGCCAGACGCCACCATCGACGATGACCCCCTACTACACCGGAGGTCCCTACTACTACGTGCAGCCCGCTGACGACAACCAGGAGTAGTTAGGAGGATCCCAGGCAGGAGGCCTGCGCCTCTTTCGATCTGTATCCCAGTTTGTGCTAGCCTTCTTAAGGCAAACTTGTTTAACTTATGTCTGTACTCAGATATTGTTGCTTCCGCTGACTCGTCTATGATCGAGCACTTGTATTCGAGCCCTCGAGGCCCCTGGCTTGTATTATGATGCTTGTATGACTTATTTTATTTGTAGAGTTGTGTTGTGATATCTTCCCGTGAGTCCCTGATCTTGATCGTACACATTTGCGTGCATGATTAGTGTACGATTGAATCGGAGGTGTCACAAGTTGGTATCAGAGCCGACTGCCTATAGGAATCCCCCTTTCACACTTCTTGGCCGAAGTCGAGTCTAGACATTGCAAAACTTTTACTAACTTGGCTGTGTGCCTTACGGGCCCACGACGCCATTGGGTGGTACTAGGATCTTTTACTCCTCGACCTTTACTCTGGGACTCTGAGCTCTCTTCTATTCGGGTTAAATGATTTCGCTAAAAACAAAACTAACTTTAGGTTCTCGCAAGTACTTTCTCCCGGAAAGCCACTTGTTACCGATGACCGCCTGCTGCACCAGAAGATTTCGAAGATACTCTACGATGTGCTCTCGAGACTATGTGCCATCGCTTTTGCAATTCACTTCCATCGATAAATCCCTCTGGATAACTACTTACACCTATCGTTCATATTGTCATCCCCAGTTGCTCTTGTTATTACAAGATGTCCTGAAATACTCTTCGATATTCCGAGAATTCTTTACGCTTACTGCCCTGCAGTTCCTTGCTGCATGAATACCCCTACGGATAATTACTCGCGCTTGCCGAGTATCCGCTCATCCCCAGTTGTTCTTGTGTTTCACAAAAGTCTTAAAAATAATATTCGATCTTCCGAAAACCCTCTGGAGCCTTTGGCTCTTGAAATTCTTGCTTGCTTGCATTATGGTTAATCCCATAAGTCTCGTAGTCTTAATGACATTCATTGTCATTATCATTTTGAGTCTGTTGACTCAATATGTTTGCGAATACACGCAATCATCATTGATCCTTATAAATTACCTTTCCGGCTGAGCTTCCATTCTTTTAACTGGAGTTGGTTCTCGACCAATCCAATTGTTGTTGGTTGTACCCTAAGGCTATTCAACTTATCCATCCCTAATCAGAGCATTGCTTTTGATCCCTTGATTTGGAAATCATAATTCCTTTGCATTTGACAATTGAGTTAGTCAGTTGTTTCTATAATCTGATCTCCTTGCATTCTTCTTCCTCTAGTTGAGTACCGATACTCGTATCAGATCCCTTGTGGACCATCAAGTCCTTTGTTGGATTTATCTGACAACGTCCTTCATATTCAATAACCTTGTGAGCCTTTCCTCGGATACATAATGCCTTTGGTAAATTGTATCCTCTGCTTTTCTCAACCATGCTCTGCCATCGAGTTTGTGTTATTTACTCTTGAAACTTGTGGTATATGTTTCTAAGAAGCCCCTATGGGTTGAACATATGCCTTCTCTAAACCGTGTGAACCCGAAAGTTTTCACGAGTCATACCCTTCTGGTGCTTCACCAGACAAAATTTCAACACTACAACTTCACCGAATGTGAGAAGTGAATGAAAGGTTATGCATTGGAGAAGTGGGAGTCGACCTTGAGCTTGTGTTCATGCCCATGGACGCGATATATATCCTATCATGAAAGCTTCTTGTAACAATAACTATTTCCTTGATAACTAACCTATGGTATCTGTGAATTGATCCCTTGCAACCGTGGTTCCGACCATGATTGTTCTTCTTTGATCTCATTTCTCGGACAAGTTAAAACAATTGTCTTCTATGGATCAATACACCAGTCCAACCATTACTTTGATCTTGTGTCGAGTATTACCCCCCTGGTATCTCGAGATTATCATGGAACTGCATAACTTTTTATGAGTTCTTCATCAAGTGCTACCTTCCCATCGATTCCAATTTTTCGCGGGCTCTAAGTTATTGAACACTCAAAGACAACGATAACTGAACCGAGTCCGCTCTACGGTTCAACAACTCTTCAGCAAGCTTCTATAAGTACGAGTTTGTTACCCGATCACGCCATTCCTAGCCTGTTTGGCTATATCGTTGTCGTGACGAATTCTAACGGGGCTACCTGGTCCTTATTTTCGGAGCACCAATTTTCAACGATGAACTAACCTTACGTCGATTGTCCTCGTCATACCCTTTCACCTCAAACAACAAGCTTGAGTTCGAGTTTGTGTCGTAACGGTGGTTCCAATAACCTCTTGCTTCATCATTCCTTTGACTTGATGTCGTCGCTGATTTACTACATCTGCATGAAATCTCTCGACAATTGTGTCGTGATCATCATCAACCTTACGAGCTCTTCCAGGAATTCAATTGAATTCATGATGGGTAATACCATCCTTGCCCCTCGATGATTCCTGTTCTCATCGACCACTTTATTGCCTTCCGTTCAACACAACTTGTTCGTGTTTGGTGTAAACCTTGAGATCACTGCTACCCAGCAGTCGATCTTCCTTACCTCGGTAGTATTACCATCTCTTTTTGTCAAGAATGTGGTGAGAATTTCACCACCTCTTAATAATTCTTCATAACATAATACTTCTTGCCATCTTTGTTCATTCCTTGGTCCCCGTATTGTTTTCAACCGGAATACCGACAATGGAGCTATGACGTGTGAATTCAAAACTTCTAACAACCCTATTGCTTTGAAGTGAATGGGCAATAGTTCATTCTAAGTCCTTCGCTAATTGAATCACCATTCTGACATTGGTCGTGCAACCCAACCCATATTTCGGGCGCACCTTTCAACCAATGTTTAATTGTGTATGTTTTCCTCGAGCATACTTCCTTATATCATTTGATCTGACAAATGTTATCTCCTTGTTCACTTAATGGTGGAAATCCATCTTTTGGGAATCTCGGTGAATTGCCGTTGAGTTCACCAGACACCTCCTTGTCCTCTCCTTGGGTTAATGATGGACTCTTGTTAACGGAAATCACTTCGTAGTTCATTTCCCCGAGAATCTTACAATGTCATCTCGTCAATTTGCGTTGCACCTTTTCTTCTCAGGTATCCTAAGTCTGAGGTATCCTGACACCAATCGGATCTGAATCTCGGTCAGATATGATGGTTGGGACAATTTTCCAAGAGTCATGAAGTTGATCCTTTGATGACCCGGTAACATGATGTCATGCCTAGCACCCCCCCCCCCGGCTGGAGGACCTATCATTATAGATTCCTTTTCAGCAAGGTTATCCATTCGTCCATGAGGAAATTGTAAGACTTATTCTACAAGTTATTCCTGATGGATCCTTCGTGTTTCCAAAGTCCGATCTTCACCTGAAGACCATGTCAATGCTATCTCGAAGCATGTCAATGGTACTCCGATTTTCAACAGGAACATTTGAAGCACGATGCTAAATTTTATTTATCACTTATCCTAACACCGTTGTATGGGTAATATCATGAGATTCCTTCCCCCTTACCTAAATGGTTTTCTACTTTATATCCTGTCATGGATATCATGCTCTGCTTGTCATTAGGAAGGATATACCCCTGAAATATGTGTTTAAACACATTTTCCTTTCCATTGTTCTGTTTAATCTGATGATCATATTTTCCTTCCATTGTTGGTTTAACCTTTCTTGTGATCTATATGATCTGAGAAGTAATATTTTCCTGCTTATGTAAACACCTTGTTGTACAATTATGTCAGTAAGACCCTGTTACTTTTGTTGATGACATTCCGGTAACCACCGATGGACGAGAACTTTGCCTACTGGTCCGCCTCGTTCAACGAGCAGGAAAATGGTTCTCTTCGTCCCTCGCCCTTGGTACCGACATTGTTGCCGACATAACTGCCATGCTACTCTCTGACATGCCTTGCTATCGTGATCGTACAAGATGTCAGCCCCCTTTCTACTTTTAACCCACATGGTGGGCCCATAACCCATAGGTCCCAGGAACGAAACCTGACTCTCCTGTACAACCTGTTGTCAAAGTTATTCCTCGTGCTTGGCTTTGTATGTAATTCACGGGCCACTTGCCTGTTGATCTATTCTGGTATCAGACACAAAACTTATTACCATTGCTCTGGACCCCTTTTACACTTTGTTTCAGGCATCGGATGATTGCCTACCCGCTTGAAACTTCTCATGGTACCTTCTTACTTGCTCTCGATATTTTCTTGAGTTCCAGTTCGAGAGTTACTTTCCGCCACCTTCCCCTATGTTAGCTACCAGATAGTCAACCTTGCATAGGTTCGTTCTGCCGGAATACCCCCTTACCTATTCGTAAGTACGTTGGAGTTCCCGAGAAAAGGGCGGCATCACCATGATGACCTGTAGCAGAGAAATGATGATGTCAAGCTAATGGATCGACCTCTTCAAAAAGAACAACCAAGACTAAGAAGATTCGTTAGGATTTCGTAACCAGACCTTTCCCCCTTACTCCCCTCTTAAATCTCGGGACGAGATTTCTTGTAGTGGAGGAGAATTGTGACGCCCGGGAAATTAAGCTACAGTGATCCTCTGCTAGTGATGCCACGTCACCTCAATTATAGTTGCTAATCTTGAGTTAGTTCAAAACCGGTCCAAAATTCAAAATTCAAATTAATGATAACAATAAAAGTTTTCAAAAATTAAAACTAAAAAGTTCGGTGGTTGTCAAATATTACATCGGTAATTATGGTGGAGTGCACACATTTTTATTAAGTGTCTGAATATTTTAAAATGAATTAAAATAGAAAAGGAAAAATAAGAAAAGAAAATAAAAACAAACCGAATAAATAAAGGGAGGGGAGAAAACCCCACTGGCCCAACTGGGCCAAGACCCCACCTGGCCCAGCCGGCCACCCCCTGGCCCGGCCCAACCCCCTCACTCCCTTATCCCCCCCGGTCGGCAGGAAACCCTAGCCACACACATTCCCCCCCGATCCCCTCCTCCTCCCTCCCCGCGCCGATCCGGATCGGCACCGGACGATCCAGTCGCCCCCCTCGTCGCCGTCGGCCGCCTCCCCACCCTCCTGCCTCACCGGTCGACCC
>NC_041393.1:676781387-676794374 GCF_002162155.2 Triticum dicoccoides | reverse complement strand
CCTGATTGACTCGGTCAGCTGGGCTGACAGGTCCACCCCCCTGACTATGACATGGGGGCCCCACCCCAGGACGTTTTTAAAATAAAAGAAAAGGGAAAAGGAATTTAGATAAATATAATTAATAAAAATAATAATGAATAAAATTAATTAATTAATTAATTAATTAAGTAAATAATTAATTTAATTAATCCTGATTAATTAAACCTAATGACTAATTAACCTAATTAACTACTGTTAATTAAACTTAACTAAGATAATTAGTTAATAGAGTATGACGAACGGGACCCACATGTCCGGGTTGACCTAGTCAACCCTGTTGACTGCTGATGTCAGCATGGCATCATGCTGACGTCATAATTCCATTTTTCGAATTAAATAATTAATTGATTAAATTCCAGAAGTTAATAAAATCTTTAAAAAATCATATCTTTTAATCGGTAACTCGGATTAAAATATTTTCAACATGAAAGTTGCTCAGAACGACGGGACGAATTCGGATACGCAGTCCGTTCGTCCGCCACACCCCCCTAACCTATCGAACCCGCAACTTTCCCCCTCCGGCTCCTCTGCCCGAAAACACGAAACACCGGGAATACTTTCCCGGATGATTCCCCCCTTAACCAGTACCACCTCATACCACGTTAGGGCACGCCTAGCATCGCTTCTTGGCATGTCATGCATCGATATGCATCTGTTTACTTGGTATTCATTGTTTCTTGCCCTCTTCTCTCCGGTAGACTACGAGACCGACGCTGCTGCTGCCCAGCTCGACTACGGAGTTGACGACCCCTCTCTCTTGCCAGAGCAACCAGGCAAGCCCCCCCTTTGATCACCAGATATCGCCTACTCTTCTCTATACTGCTTGCATTAGAGTAGTGTAGCATGTTACTGCTTTCCGTTAATCATATTCTGATGCATAGCCTGTCATTGCTGCTACAGTCATTGATACCTTACCCGCAATCCTAAATGCTTAGTATAGGATGCTAGTGTTCCATCAGTGGCCCTACACTCTTGTCCGTCTGCCATGCTATACTACTGGGCTGTGATCCCTTCGGGAGGTGATCACGGGCATATACTATATACTTTACACTGTTACATTACCTGTGATACTGTTCGGAGTTGGGGGCTGAAGGGGCAGGTGGCTCCATCCCGGTAGAGGTGGGCCTGGGTTCCCGACGGCCCCCGACTGTTACTTGGTGGCGGAGCGACAGGGCAGGTTGAGACCACCTAGGAGACAGGTGGGCCTGGCCCTGTTCGGCATTCGCGGATATTTAACATGCTTAACGAGATCTTGGTATTTGATCTGAGTTGGCTACGAGCCTATACGCACTAACCATCTACGCGGGAGTAGTTATGGGTATCCCGACGTTGTGGTATCAGCCGAAGCACTTCAGACGTCAGCGACGGAGCGGCGCGCGCCGAATTGGACTGGAACGCCACTAGGCTAGGTCTGCTTTCGGCCGCATACGCAACGTGCAGGTGTGCTATGGGCAATGGGCCCAGACCCCTGTGCGCTTAGGTTTAGACCGGCGTGCTGGCCTCTCTGTTGAGCCTAGGTGGGGCTGCGACGTGTTGATCTTCCGCGGCCGGGCATGACCCAGGAAAGTGTGTCCGGCCAAATGGGATCAAGCGTGTTGGGTAAGTTGGTGCACCCCTGCAGGGAAGTTAATCTATTCGAATAGCCGTGATCTTCGATAACAGGACGACTTGGAGTTGTACCTTGACCTTATGACAACTAGAACCGGATACTTAATAAAACACACCCTTCCAAGTTCCACAGACAACCCGGTGATCGCTTTTCCACAGGGCGACGAGGGGAGGATCGCCGGGTAGGGTTATGCTATGCGATGCTACTGGAGATGCTACTTGGAGATGCTATTTGGAGATGCTACTTGGAGATGCTACTTGGAGGACTTCAATCTACCCTCTTCTACATGCTGTAAGGCGGAGGCTGCCAGAAGCGTAGTCTTCGACAGGATTAGCTATCCCCCTCTTATTCTGGCATTCTGCAGTTCAGTCCACTGATATGGCCTCCTTACACATATACCCATGCATATGTAGCGTAGCTCCTTGCTTGCGAGTACTTTGGATGAGTACTCACGGTTGCTTTTCTCCCTCTTTTCCCCCTTTCCCTTCTACCTGGTTGTCGCAACCAGATGCTGGAGCCCTGGAGCCAGACGCCACCATCGACGACGACCCCCTACTACACCGGAGGTGCCTACTACTACGTGCAGCCCGCTGACGACAACCAGGAGTAGTTAGGAGGATCCCAGGCAGGAGGCCTGCGCCTCTTTCGATCTGTATCCCAGTTTGTGCTTGCCTTCTTAAGGCAAACTTGTTTAACTTATGTCTGTACTCAGATATTGTTTCTTCCGCTGACTCGTCTATGATCGAGCACTTGTATTCGAGCCCTCGAGGCCCCTGGCTTGTATTATGATGCTTGTATGACTTATTTTATTTGTAGACTTGTGTTGTGATATCTTCCCGTGAGTCCCTGATCTTGATCGTACACATTTGCGTGCATGATTAGTGTACGATTGAATCGGGGGCGTCACAAAGAGCTCCAGGACCTCGGCAAGAAATGCGAGTCCGTGGAGCATGATCTGAAGGCGAAAGATGCCGAGCTTGCGAAGGCCCTTGTGAATTTGAAGGATGCCAAGGCCGAAGCCGAGAAAGCACAGCAGGAGATCCAGGAGGCCAAGAAGATAGCAGCGGGTAAGAAGTTCTTTATGCAAAGCAAACATGTGGAGGAGGCGTTTCTTTTACTTACTCGAATTCGGAGCTCTCCAGGGGCGTTCGCAGATCTGCCAGGCAACGTATCAGACGTTGCGGAGTTCTATTGTTCCCAGGAGGGGAACTCAACAGAGAAGTTGTTCTGGTCCCAGTATGCTGGGGCCGAACACCCATGCCTCTGAGTGACCAACTGAAGTAGTTGGTCGAACTCCACAGGGCGGCCGAACTGGCTATGAAAGGTTTCATAGTCCGGATGTGGCCTGGTGAGCTCATGCCCAGTAGCTACTTCGGCCTGATCAAGCGGATGGTGGATGCCTGCCCGCGGCTTGAAGTGATCAAGCAATCCGTGTGCATCGAGGGTACCCGCCGGGCCCTTGCCCGCGTCAAGGTGCATTGGGGCAAGCTGGATGCGGAGAAGCTGGTCAAGGGCAGGCCACCGGAGGGCAAGGCGCATCGCCATCCCGAGCTGTACTATGATGGTGTTATGAAGGGTGCTTGTCTCATCACTGATGAATGTACCAAGGACACCATTTTTGAATGAATTCGTTTCTGTCGTGTTTGTATTTCAAGGACGAAGTTACTTGCGCTATGTAGCACTTTTGTTATTTAAAATATTACCTTCAGTGCGGCCGCTTATAAAATCCTGAAAGTAGGCCAGTTGTCGGCTTCCGCCCCCACATGACTAGCGCTGGGGTGTTTGTGGAAAACCCGGACACTCTTTATCCAATTGTTTGGTCCCTTAAGGAGGTGTCCGGTGCAGCGAACGAGGCAATCGGACTATGCGGCTTTATAGCTTTCACTTAGCCATAGAAGTCTACAGTTTTAAATTTCGGCGAAGCCCCTAGAATACGGAAGGGCGAATTGGGGCGCTATATACGCCTAGATCAGACAAAGCCGATTTATCGCCTAAAGCGGAAAATCTTTAAGGATTTTAGTACCTCTCGAACAGCGACCAGCTCTCGCCACATCATGCCGGTCAGTTTTCGGCTTTCTCTACTGAGGCGATCATCCGGAAGAACCGGGACACAATCGCAGTAGTTCTCCCTGTGCTACCTTAGCCAATATAACGGAACGTAAGGCACCAAAACAAGGGAGCCGGGCTATCCCAACTATAGACCCAAGACATGATTCAGAGTTGATGCATATAGTGCTATAAGTTCGGGGTGCCGCACTGTTTAAAGTGTTCGGACTTTATTTGCCATACTTCGGGGCGCCATCAGAAGCCCTGGCAAACTAGCCGTACCAAGGTGTACGGATGCAATACCAAATAAACATTTATAAGAGAAAAATACTCAAATAAGGATAATAAGCTGACGCTATATATAATCTCCCATTGACGAAAAATACGTTTAAGCGTATGTTTACAATGGATGCATTAAGCAGAGATAAAAATAGGAGTATTTGACATGTCCTATCCAGGGGCAAGCTGTGTACAGATAGATGAAATAGGTATAATGATCGTAAATAGATTCCACCTGGGTATTTCCTTCTGCGCACCACGTCTGTTGCCTCCTTGGATGTCTCTTCCATATGAGTCTAGCAATTCGGCTCTTCTGAGGATGCTGCACTAACGCTGTGTCCTGAAAGGTAAGAGGGAAAGAGTATGAAGGTATTTAGCGGTTACCCGCATTATCGACTGAGTCGTTGATGCGCCTCCGCCTATGCCCAAGGTATCTTGAGTGCATAATTGTGTACGCGTGCAACGGATGCTGCTTTGGGGCGGCTTGAGCGGAGGCCGGACTGCTAATCGCGATCTTGACATTCATGATGATCCTGTTGCGGGGTGCTCCGGACTCGTTTGACAGTGCTCGAAGCTGTCGCCGGATTGGTTTGTCAGAGGAGGCCGCATTGTACTTCTGCCACGAGGGCTGCCGTATGCTCTTTTGTTCGAAGGGAGCGGTCCATATTTCCGTTGACAGTGATGACCCCGCACTGTCCCGGCATCTTGAGCTTGAGATATGCATAATGCGGCACCGCGTTGAATCTAGCGAATGCGGTTCGTCCAAGCAATGCGTGGTAGCCACTGTGCAAAGGGACGATGTCAAAGATTAGCTCTTCGCTCCTGAAGTTGTCTGGGGATCCGAAGACCACTTCCAATGTTATAGAGCCCGTGCAGCAGGCCTCTACTCCAGGAATAACACCTTTAAAGGTAGTTTCAGTGGGCTTGATCCTTGAAGGATCAATGCCCATCTTGCATACTGTGTCCTGATAAAGCAGGTCCAGGCTGCTGCCGTCGTCCATAAGGACACGCGTGAGGTGGAATCCGTCGATGATTGGGTCTAAGACCAATGCGGCTGAGCCGCCATGACGGATGCTGGTAGGGTGATCCCTACAGTCAAAGGTGATCGGACAAGCTGACCATGGATTGAACTTGGGGGCGACTGGCTCCATCGCATAGACGTCCTGTAGTGCCCGCTTCCGTTCCCACTTGGGGATGTGGGTGCCGTAGATCATGTTGACCGTTTTCACCTGGGGGGGAATTTCTTTTGTCCCCCCGTATTCGGACGCTGGGGCTCATCGTCATCGTCGCTGTGCAGCACCTTGTCCTTGTTTTCGGTGTCTATCTTGCCGGCCTGTTTGAACACCCAGCAGTCTCTATTGGTGTGGTTGGCTGGTTTGTTCGGTGTGCCATGAATTTGGCACGAACGCTCTAGTATGCGGTCCAGACTGGACGGTCCCTGATTATTTCTTTTGAACGGCTTTTTCCGCTGTCCGGACTTAGGTCCGCTGAATCCGGCGTTGACTGCCATGTCTTCAGTGTTGTCGCCGTTGTTCCATCTCTTATGTCTGTTGCGCCGTGGCTTGCCGTTAGCATCGCGGCCGTCCGAAGTGCCGGAATGTGGCGTGGTGCCGCTGCGAGCCAACCAGCTATCCTCACCCGCACAAAAATGGGTCATTAGGGTTGTGAGAGCTTCCATAGACTTGGGTTTTTCTGGCCGAGGTGTCGAGCGAGCCACTCATCACGGATATTATGCTTAAAAGCCGACAGGGCTTCGGCGTCCGGACAGTCGACCATTTGGTTCTTTTTAGTGAGGAACCGAGTCCAGAATTTCCGGGCTGACTCTCCGGGCTGTTGAGTAATGTGGCTCAGGTCATCAGCGTCCGGTGGTCGCACATATGTGCCCTGGAAGTTGTCAAGGAATGCGTCTTCCAGGTTTTCCCAACTGCCAATGGAATTTGCTGGCAAGCTGTTTAACCAGTGCCGGGCTGGTCCTTTGAGCTTAAGGGGGAGATACTTGATGGTGTGTAGATCATCTCCGCGGGCCATGTGAATGTGGAGAAGGAAATCTTTGATCCATACTACAGGGTCTGTTGTGCCATCGTATGATTCGATGTTTACAGGTTTGAATCCTTCTGGGAATTCATGATCCATCACTTCGTCAGTGAAATAGAGGGGGTGTGCGGCGCCTCTGTGCCGGGCTATGTGGCTACGCAGGTCGGATTGTTCTGGGTTGCTATGTTCGGCCCGGCCGGACTTGTTGATGATGTATCCAGCGCGACGGTCATCATCGCGTGCTGGGGCATGCCCCCTCGATCAGTAGATCGATCTTGGCTGTCCTGCTTTGTTTTCCAGAATATCTTGCAGGTCGTGCCTGTTGCCCTGAGCCGTATTGTATCGGCGTGGGGGTGCGGGTTGGTATCCGGATGGTATCCCGTTTTATCCCGGCCACGGGGTGGCCGGTCAGCCGTTTGGCATTCGAGTCCATATTCCTTGGCTGCCAGGACTTCAGTCCATCTATCTGTGAGCAGGTCTTGGTCAGCTTGGAGTTGCTGCTGCTTCTTCTTCAGGCTCCTCGCAGTGGCTATAAGCCTACGCTTGAAGCGCTCATGTTCTATGGGATCCTCAGGCACGCCGAATTCGTCATCACCGAGGCTAATCTCGTCTTTGGAGGGGGGCATGTAGTTGTCCTCCTCCGGGTATGCATCTGTCGCCTGTTCTTCTGGATTGAACTGCTCATCTTCATGTTCGGCCTGCTCGAAGGCGGGCTGGTCGGGCTCATATTCTTCTTCGGTGCGATCCGGATTATTTTCGTCTCCGGGGCCGGTATTGCTGTGGCGGGGCTTGGAGCGGCGCCGACAACGCCCATTCTTTGATTTTCTTCCCGAGGGGTTGTCCATCGTTGCCTCGTCGCCATTAGTTTCCTTCAGAGTGTCCACCATATATATATCATATGAGGAGGTGGTCGTCCACCGCCCGGTGAGCGGTGGCTCCTGTAATTCTCCTACATCGTCGTCCATACCGTCGATGTCTTCGGAGTCAAAGTCAAGCACGTCGGTTAGATCATCGATCGTGGCAATGAAGTGGGTGGTGGGCGGGTAACGAATTCCGTCGTTGTCTACTTCCCACTCAAGCCGGACATAGTTCGGCCTGGAGTCTCCTGACAAGGAGAGAGACTTCAACAAGTCCAGCATGTCGCCGAAGGGCGAGTGCTGAAAGACGTCCGCCGCGGTGAACTCCATCATCGGAGCCCAACCAGGATCGGTGGGCTCGGAGGCGCGCGGACTAGAACCTATGTCCAAATATGAATCCGGGGGTCCGGAGTCACAAGCTCCCTCAGAGGTGAGACCTGTGTTCGGCTCCATCGCCGATGAGGGGACGGCCTGAGGGGCGGGGTCCAGCCCTCCGTCCTTAGGTGAAGCAACCTGCCCTGGATTTAGATCTGAGGCTTCTGTCGGGGTGATATCCCGAGCAACGTCTGACGATAGGTCTAAGCTGTGCTCATCGTGACTGTTCGGCGCTTCTGGCGCTGGCCCGAATCCATCGAAGATAGGGTCTCCGCGGATATCCGTCGTGTAGTTCAGGTTTCCGAACCTGATTTGGTGGCCGGGGGCATAGCTATCGATCTGCTCCAGGTGGCCAAGTGAATTGGCCCGCAGTGCGAAGCCGCCAAATACAAAGATTTGTCCGGGGAGGAAAGTCTCACCCTGGACAGCGTTGTTGGTGATGATTGAAGGAGCCATCAAGCCTGACAGCAACGACACAGAGGAACTCTCAAGGAAAGCACCAATGTCGGTGTCAAAACCGGCGGATCTCGGGTAGGGGGTCCCGATCTGTGCGTCAAGGCTGATGGTAACAGGAAGCAAGGGACACAGATGTTTACCCAGGTTCGGGCCCTCTCGATGGAGGTAAAACCCTACTTCCTGCTTGATTAATATTGATGATATGGGTAGTACAAGAGTAGATCTACCACGAGATCGTAGAGGCTAAACCCTAAGAGCTAGCCAGTGATGGTATGAATGTAATTGTGATCGGCCTTCTAAGGACCAACCTCTCCTGTTTATATAGACACCGGAGAGAGCTAGGGTTTACATGGAGTCGGTTACAAGGAAGGAAATATAATATCCGGATCACCAAGCTTGCCTCCCACGCAAAGGAAAGTCCCATCCGGACAAGGGCCGAAACCTTGAGTCTTGTATCTTCACGCTTCAATAGTCCGGACGTTGTACACAGTCCGGCTGCCCGGATACCCCCTAATCCAGGACTCCCTCACCCTCCCCCGTATATAAAGGAGTGGAGGAGAGGGGGCCGGCCAAGGGGGTGGCGCGCCCTAGGGGGGAGTCCAACCCCAACCGGGAGTAGGACTCCCCCCTTTCCTATTAGGAGTAGGAGAGGGACGGAAGAGAGGGGAGGGAAGAAGGAAAGGGGGGCCGACCCCCTTCCCAATTCGGATTGCGCTTGGGGGGCACGCCCCCTCCTTTGCTCCTTCTCCCTCCTTTCCACTAAGGCCCAATAAGGCCCATATACCTACCGGGGGGTTCCGATAACCTCCCGGAGCTCCGGTATAGTCCCAATCTCACCCGGAACCTTTCTGGTGTCCAAATATAGTCGTCCAATATATCGATCTTTATGTCTCGACCATTTCGAGACTCCTCGTCATGTCCGTGATCACATCCGGGACTCCGAACAACCTTCGGTACATCAAAACTCATAAACTCGTAATAAAACTGCCAACAAAACCTTAAGCGTGCGGACCCTACGGGTTCAAGAACTATGTAGACATGACCTAGAACTATTTCCGGTCAATAACCAATAGCGGAACCTGGATGCTCGTATTGGCTCCTACATATTCTGTGAAGATCTTTATCGGTCAAACCGCATAACAACATACGTTGTTCCCTTTGTCATCAGTATGTTACTTGCCCGAGATTCGATCGTCGGTATCTCAATACCTAGTTCAATCTCGTTACTGGCAAGTCTCTTTACTTGTTATGTAATGCATCATTCCGTAACTAACTCATTAGCTACATTTCTTGCAAGGCTTATTGTGATGTGCATTACCGAGAGGGCCCAGAGATACCTCTCCGATAATCAGAGTGACAAATCCTAATCTCGAAATACGTCAACACAACAAGTACCTTTGGAGACACCTGTAGAGCACCTTTATAATCACCTAGTTACGTTGTGACATTTGGTAGCACACAAAGTGTTCCTCCGGTAAACGGGAGTTAGATAATCTCATAGTCTGTCACGCCCAATATGTGACCCTATCCAAAAGGAACTCGAAGGTCCCACCAAGGATAGACCCGCATATTGAAATGCTTTTGCAAGGTGGATATCATTACATCAACATTACATAATAGGTAGGGATACATACATAAGGCATACCATGCCACACGAATACAACATCATCTTACATAAGAGCACCATTCGACTACGGATGAAACACAAAACAGAAACTCAAACGACATCCACCCTGCTAGCCCAGGCTGCCGACCTGGAACCTATCCCCTAATCGAAGAAGACGCAGAAGAAGAACTCCAAAACAAGCAAACATCGCTCTCGCGTCATGATCATCGCATAACCTGTACCTGCAACTGTTGTTGTAGTAATCTATGAGCCACGAGGACTCAGCAATCCCATTACCATGGGTATCAAGACTAGCAAGGCTTAATGGGAAAGGAAGGGGTAAAGTGGTGAGGTTGCAGTAGCGGCTAAGCAAGTATGGTGGCTAACATACGCAAATAAGAGCGAGAAGAGAAGCAAAGGAACGGTCGTGAAGCTAGCAATGATCAAGAGGTGATCCTGAACTCCTACTTACGTCAAACATAACCCAAAACCGTGTTCACTTCCTGGACTCCGCCGAAAAGAGACCATCACGGCTACACACGCGGTTGATGCGTTTATTCGGATCTGGTGTCAAGTTATCTACAACCGGACATTAACAAATTCCCATCTGCCACATAACCGCGGGCACGACTTTCGAAAGATTATACCTTGCAGGGGTGTCCCAACTTAGCCCATGATAAGCTCTCGCGATCAACGAAGGATATTCCTTCTCCCAGGAAGACCCGATCAGTCTCGGAATCCCGGTTTACAAGACATTTCGATAATGGTAAAACAAGACCAGCAAAGCCGCCCGATGCGCCGACAATCCCGATAGGAGCTGCACATATCTCGTTCTCAGGGCAACACCGGATGAACACTACGTACAACTAAAACCAGACCTCAAGTTTCCCCGAGGTGGTACTGCAAGTGGCTCTGGTTCGGACCAACACTTAGACAAGCATTGGCCCGGGGGGGCTATAATAAAGATGACCCTTGGGTTAATTACTCCCAAGGGAAATGTAGGTGGTGGTGAGGCAAATGGTAAAACCAAGGTTGGGCCTTGCTGGAGGAGTTTTATTCAAAGCGAACTGTCAAGGGGGTCCCATAAATCACCCAACCGCGTAAGGAACGCAAAATCCGGGAACATAACACCGGTATGACGGAAACTAGGGCGGCAAGAGTGGAACAAAACATCAGGCATAAGGCCGAGCCTTCCACCCTTTACCAAATATATAGATGCATTAATTAAATAAGAGATATTGTGATATCCCAACATAATCCTGTCCACCATGGAGCAATCTTCAAACTTCACCTGCAGCTAGCAACGCTATAAGAGGGGCTGAGCAAAGCGATAACATAGGCAAACAAAGGTTTGCTAGGAAGGGTGACAAAGGTTAGAGGCTGACATGGCAATTTGGGAGGCTTGAAGAGCAAATGATAGGTAGCGCAGCAAAGCAATAGAACGAAGCAACTAGCATAGCGATGATAGTAGTGAGATCTAGGGTAGCGTTCATCTTGCCTGAAATCCCGCTAGGAAGAAGAACGAGTCCATGAAGAAGATGAAGCCACGAAGACGAACCAAGCGTAGACGAACGAATCCTCACGATCGCAATGAAACGGGAAACTATCGAGAAGAAGCACACAATATAGTAAACACACCACACATAAACATGACATGATGCTCAGCCAAGTATGATGCAAGACAATACTACATGAATCTACTCATGGCAAGATATGATGCATACTAGAACAACACATTAAAGCAAGTTTAAATGAGGCCGGGAACAACATATAACAATTCTGGTAAATCCTCGTATGCAAATTTCGAAATTGGTCCAGATCTGAATAAACCTTATGTTCAAGTTGTTAAACAGCAAGTAAGATGCACCAAGATGATCTACACAAGATTCTAGTCAAGTTACATATAAAGTTCATTTAGTTCGGAGCTACGGCCTAGAAGATATGAGCAAAACAAGTTAAGCATGGCATTGATGCAAAATGCATACAAACATCAAGAAAACACCTCAAAACAAGGATGCAACATGGTAATATGAAACTACATGCAAAATCAAGCAAGTTTCATATAAAGCACACTCAAAACGGAGCAACGATTCAACACATACACTCCAAACATGATATAGCAACAATCTGTCCAAAACAGCAACTAGGCATCTAGCAAGCATCGAAACAACATGCTACAGCACCCCAACATGAGAAAGAAAGGCATGGACATTATGTACAGGTAATGCATGACAAAACATGAACACTGAGCTATCTCCAGAAATCACTAGAACATGTTCAAACACACATGGCAAGATTGCAAACAATAACAGTTTTAGACTTTACAGAAATAACATCAGGTTGCAATGTTTAGAGCTATCAAACAACATGCTACAGAAACTTAACATGGCAAACAAAGGCATGGCATGAACCTACTAATTGCATTTAACAAAAGTCCCTTACTGACCATGAGCCAAAAGGGCACAGAAAATATAATGGCACCCATGCAAACATGGCAAGTTATATGACAGATTCATACATGGCAGGAGCAACAATAAGTAGGCATGTTGGTGAGCTTGTACCACTCACCACAGAGCAATACATGGCATGGAAAGACTACCAACAGTAATATTACATGTTTTTGAAGCTAAGCATGGCAAGAGCAAGTTCATAAGGTGCATGGATCACTAGCAAAACACATGGCAAAACTGAACCTCATGTTAACAGGCTGACAGCAACATTATTTAGCAAATTGAGAGCAAGATTACAACAAGCTAGAGCAAGCTATAAATGCAACCAGGGGCATGGTTGGATAGATCATGACATGTATAACAAATCATCCTTAGTGAACATCTCCAGATTATGCATGGAATTACTTGTAGCAGCAGGTTTACATAGCATCACAAAATAACAGATTCAGCCTAGCAAAACAGCAACAACAAGTATCCTACTTAACAAGCTTGATGCACTCACCACACAACTCACAAAAATACATGGATAGCACCCCTGTAAATATGGCATGACATAGTTCAAAACACATGTAGGACTCATGCTCATAGGATGCACATATCAAATGCAACAAAAATGACAAATCATCAAGTTATAACAGTTTCAGCAGATTAACATCATATAGCACTCTTGCAACGATGATTCAGGCATCAAGATGACCTCACACAAACATGGCACAATGGAATGAAATGTAGAGCATCTCTCAATGAACATTTTGATATATTACACGCACGAAATGGAGCAGTATGCAGGAAGTTATGGCAGGTCAAAGGGGGCACCAGAATATGCAAAATTACGAGGACTTAGGCAAAAATCGGGGTCAACCTTGGGTCTTCCAGATCTGGATCTGGGGGTTTCGCCGGAGACGGGGAAGAAGGCGGCGGCCGGAGTTGTCGGGGACGGGGCCTGGGAGGTCGGGGAAGATGCCGACGAGGCCGGGCCGGACCGGAGCCGGCCGGAGCTGGCGCATGCAACGCGCGGTGGCGGGGCACGGGGCTGGAAGTGCGCGGCCACGGCGGCTCCAGCGTGGAGGTGCGACGGCCGGTGGTGAAGGAAGGAAGCTGGGCGGCGGGGAGGTGCCGGAGCACGGGGGCGAGGGCGGGACGCAGCGGCGCTCGATCCGCAGCGGCGGCGGCGGGCCACGCAGTGGAGGTCACCGGCCGGGATCGGCGGGGCACTGACGCGAGGTCGGAGGAGCG
>NC_041393.1:676778277-676780948 GCF_002162155.2 Triticum dicoccoides | reverse complement strand
GCCGGGGCACGCGGGCCGGCGGCGGCGGCGGACGGGTCCCGCGGGCCTGCTGCGGGCCGCGCGGGCCGGCGGCGGATGGGGGCGGCGCGGGGACAGGTGGCAGTGGCGGATTGGAGGTGGAAGGCGGCTGGACGTGTCCGGCGGCTGGACGGACATGTCCGGTGCGCGGAGAGGGGGAAAAGCTAGGGTTTCGGGGGGATTCATCCGTGAATTTGGACGGGGAGGGCATATATATAGTTTCTGGGAGCTAGGAGAGTCCAAATGGAGCACGGTTTTCGCCCACAGATCGTGATCGAACGAACGAGAGCAGGAAGGGGAGTTTGCTGGGTTTTGGGCCACTTTGAAGGGGTGTTGGGCTGCAACACAAAAGAGGCTTTTGCGGTTACCCGGTTAACCGTTAGAGTATCAAACGACCTCCAAATGGCACGAAATTTGACAGGCGGTCTACCGGTGCTATACCAAGGCCGCTTGGCAAATCACGTACCATTCCGAGATTGTTTAACACACGCACATGAAAAGAGGCAAAAGGGGGCGTCGGGTGACATAGGAGTGCCGGATTGCAAAACGGACAACGGGGAAAATGCTCGGATGCGTGAGACGAACATGTATGCAAAATGAGATGCACATGATGACATGACAATATGCAACACCCAAGCAAATGACATGGCAACAACGGCGAATAACTGGAAGACACCCGGCGCATCGAATCCGGGGCATTACAACACTCCTCCACTAACAAGAGATCTCCTCCTGAGATCTTAGGACCGATACGGAAGGGAAAAGGGATGAGGTGAAACAAAACTCGAGAAGAAGAAAGGAACGACGAGAATGACGAGAATCGAAAGCTCACAGAATCAGATAGACTATGAAACCACTTAGGTTAGAACAAGATAAGAAACAAATAAGATTGAAAGGATTTAGGCTGCACTCCGGCTGAAAATGGAAGGAATGGAGACATGAACTTCACAAGATGGGATGGAACTTGATGAAGACATGACACAAAACCTCTAGAAAGAATTGAAAGAGTTGAAAGAAAAGAACAGAGAAGAAAATGACAACTTGTGCCACGAATGAAATTGAAAGCACCTTTAGAAGGAAGGTTTAAACGGAGTTGTTGGAAATTCAACAACAAAACAATAAGCTTGTTGTGGATTTATAGATAACATCTCAAAATTATGAGGTGATCTCTGACCACAAGCGGAAATGATTGTATAGCTGAGAAGAACAAAGAAATGCAAAACTCCGCTTCACAAGAACACAGAGAATTAATTGCACTTCGAGACGCGAGAATAAAAGATACTTGAATTCCACCAACAAAGTTTTGATGAACTCTTGAAGAATGAATTAAATCATGAAGAACCACCATGAAAAACTCCGGTGACAAAAGGATGATGAGATAGAATGAAGGATGAAAGAATAAGATGAGCCTTGCGGTGATTTAGATGGAGGTTCCGACGAAATGGTCGAGGAAATTTGAACTCCGGAAAAGAAAAGATGAAAACACTTGGAACTAGAATTTATTCATCAAGAACAAACTCCAAAGGAAGGGATTACTCACTTGGATGAAATAAGAATAAGATTTATTGTATGCTTATCCTTCATCAAATTTAATTGATGACAAGCAATGGATTTTTGCATACTACTTATTCTTCTTGAAAAGGATTAAGGGAAATGTGGCGCAAAACTTGAGAAAGTCTTCATGAACCACTGGTAGGATAGAAAAGAACGAATTAATATATGTGATAATCAAGGAAAAGAATCTTGAACGAACCACCGTTAGAATTCGGAAAAGACTGATGAAAGAGAATGAATCACCGGGAAGAATTGGAAGAACAATATGCTTGAGGAGGATTAGATGCAAAAGAACAAAGAGATCATGAGCTGATTAAATAACACTTGAAAGAAGCACCGGGATAACTGGATAACGGTAGCTCAAATGTGAGGACGAAGAATTCTTCTGGAATGATGGCCTCTGGTGAAAAGAAACAGAAATCAACTCCTGAAATACTCCGGATGGGTAAGGAAAGAATATCTGACGATTGGAATAATTTGAGAGGATGACATGAAGCTAGAACCACGAAACTTCGAGAGAACGGGCAAGATTTAGAGGAAAAACTCTTCTTCAATCTTCAAATGATGACGAGAAACACCACCAAAATTACTGAGGTACTCCGGGAGAATGAAAAACAAAGAGGTTGAGCCAACAATGAAATGATTTGAAATCGATCTTGACAAGGCATGTGACTGATGGAATCCATTATTACGTCACACTTGAAAAGAATTGAGAATAACTCCGGGGGAATCAGAAGAGTCAGGTAAGATCCTGGGAAAAGACCTGTGGGTTAGGGCCCACTGAAGAGATAACACCGTTGAAAAAGGATTGTTGACGAGATAGATGATGCACCGGAACACTTGAAATATTTGAATGAGGTGACAACCTCGAATTAATTCGAACACAGACGAATCTCCTGAGGTGTCTTGAACACTCCGGAAGGATAAACTGGCGAGAGGCGAACGAGCAAGGAAAACACTTGAGCCGAGGGAAAGAATATAATCACTACCGAAAAATGGAATTGAATGAACGAGACGAGAGATCCAGCGGTTGAAATGATTGAGGGAAGACTGAAGAGGCTCCACATGAATGAAATTGATCGTCGAAACAGACTCAGAC
>NC_041393.1:676773707-676778069 GCF_002162155.2 Triticum dicoccoides | reverse complement strand
CAGACTCAGACTCCGGGAAGAAAAGGGGTGGGAGGGCGGGAAAAACACAGGCAACTGGAAGGGGGAATCGATGAATATCTTGAAGAGAAAACACCGGTTGAAATAATTGAGGAAAGAAAGCAAAGACTTCGCACGAGTAGGATGGATACTCGATTACGGACTCCCGTTCCGAGAGGAAGAAGGGTGGGCGGGTGGGAAAAAAAACTGAGGATTGAACTTGGCGAAGAAGAAGAGGCTCGAGTCAACTTGACGAGAAATGCACCGGATGCAAAGAGCTGAGAACCAACGATCGGAAAACCAACTGCCTGAACCTAAAGAAAATTTGAAGGGGAAGAGGAGTAATTCAAAACACCTACGACAAGATTCCTCACCAGAGCAACGAAGGGGCTGAGGAGTAAAAAGAATTCCTACTCTCCGATATAACTAGACCCCGAAAAAACAGTTTTCTTCTAGACTCAACAACGGCCAAACTACACGATCAATCAAGGGGGCTCCTAGGGTCAGTCGAGGCTCTGATACCAACTTGTCACGCCCAATATGCGACCCTATCCAAAAGGAACTCGAAGGTCCCACCAAGGATAGACCCGCATATTGAAACGCTTTTGCAAGGTGGATATCATTACATCAACATTACATAATAGTCCCTCCGTTCCTAAATACTTGTCTTTCTAGAGATTTCAACAAGTGACTACATACGGCGCAAAATAAGTGAATCTACATTTTAAAATATGTCTACATACATCCGTATGTTGAGTCCATTTGAAATGCCTAGAAAGACAAGTATTTGGGAACGGAGGGAGTAGGTAGTGATACATACATAAGGCATACCATGCCACATGAATACAACATCATCTTACATAAGAGCACCATCCGACTACGGATGAAACACAAAACAGAAACTCAAACGACATCCACCCTGCTAGCCCAGGCTGCCGACCTGGAACCTATCCCCTGATGGAAGAAGACGCAGAAGAAGAACTCCAAAACAAGCAAACATCGCTCTCGCGTCATGATCGTCGCATAACTTGTACCTGCAACTGTTGTTGTAGTAATCTGTGAGCCACGAGGACTCAGCAATCCCATTACCATGGGTATCAAGACTAGCAAGGCTTAATGGGAAAGGAAGGGGTAAAGTGGTGAGGTTGTAGTAGCGGCTAAGCAAGTATGGTGGCTAACATACGCAAATAAGAGCGAGAAGAGAAGCAAAGGAACGGTCGTGAAGCTAGCAATGATCAAGAGGTGATCCTGAACTCCTACTTACGTCAAACATAACCCAAAACCGTGTTCACTTCCCGGACTCTGCCGAAAAGAGACCATCACGGCTACACACGCGGTTGATGCGTTTTAATTCGGATCTGGTGTCAAGTTATCTACAACCCGACATTAACAAATTCCCATCTGCCACATAGCCGCGGGCACGGCTTTCGAAAGATTATACCCTGCAGGGGTGTCCCAACTTAGCCCATGATAAGATCTCGCGATCAATGAAGGATATTCCTTCTCCCAGGAAGACCCGATCAGTCTCGGAATCCTGGTTTACAAGACATTTCGACAATGGTAAAACAAGACCAGCAAAGCCGCCCGATGCACCGACAATCCCGATAGGAGTTGCACATATCTCGTTCTCAGGGCAACACCAGATGAACACTACGTACAACTAAAACCAGACCTCAAGTTTCCCCGAGGTGGCGCTGCAAGTGGCTCTGGTTCGGACCAACACTCAGACAAGCATTGGCCCGGGGGGGCTATAATAAAGATGACCCTTCGGTTAATTACTCCCAAGGGAAATGTAGGTGGTGGTGAGGCAAATGGTAAAACCAAGGTTGGGCCTTGCTGGAGGAGTTTTATTCAAAGTGAACTATCAAGGGGGTCCCATAAATCACCCAACCGCGTAAGGAACGCAAAATCCGGGAACATAACACCGGTATGACGGAAACTAGGGCGGCAAGAGTGGAACAAAACACCAGGCATAAGGCCGAGCCTTCCACCCTTTACCAAATATATAGATGCATTAATTAAATAAGAGATATTGTGATATCCTAACATAATCCTGTCCACCATGGAGCAATCTTCAAACTTCACCTGCAGCTAGCAACGCTATAAGAGGGGCTGAGCAAAGCGATAACATAGCCAAACAAAGGTTTTCTAGGAAGGGTGACAAAGGTTAGAGGCTGACATGGCAATTTGGGAGGCTTGAAGAGCAAATGATAGGTAGCGCAGCAAAGCGATAGAACGAAGCAACTAGCATAGCAATGATAGTAGTGAGATCCAGGGTAGCGGTCATCTTGCCTGAAATCCCGCTAGGAAGAAGAACGAGTCCATGAAGAAGATGAAGCCACGAAGACGAACCAAGCGTAGACGAACGAATCCTCACAATCGCAACGAAACGGGAAACTATCGAGAAGAAGCACACAATATAGTAAACACACCACACATAAACATGACATGATGCTCAACCAAGTATGATGCAAGACAATACTATATGAAGCTACTCATGGCAAGAGATGATGCATACTAGAACAACACATCAAAGCAAGTTTAAATGAGGTCGGGAACAACATATAACAATTCCGGTAAGTCCTCATATGCAAATTTCGAAATTGGTCCAGATCTGAATAAACCTTATGTTCAAGTTGTTAAACAGCAAGTTAAGATGCACCAAGATGATCTACACGAGATTCTAGTCAAGTTACATATAAAGTTCATTTAGTTCGGAGCTACGGCCTAGAAGATATGAGCAAAACAAGTTAAGCATGGCATTGATGCAAAATGCATACAAACATCAAGAAAACACCTCAAAAACAGGATGCAACATGTTAATATGAAACTACATGCAAAATCAAGCAAGTTTCATATAGAGCACACTCAAAACGGAGCAACGGTTCAACACATACACTCCAAACATGATATAGCAACAATCTGTCCAAAACAGCAACTAGGCATCTAGCAAGCATCGAAACAACATGCTACAGCACCCCAACATGAGAACGAAAGCCATGGACATGATGTACAGGTAATGCATAACAAAACATGAACACTGAGCTATCTCCAGAAATCACTAGAACATGCTCAAACACACATGGCAAGATTGCAAACAATAACAGTTTCAGACTTTACAGAAATAACATCAGGTTGCAATGTTTAGAGCTATCAAACAACATGTTATGGAAACTTAACATGGCAATCAAAGGGATGGCATGAACCTACTAATTGCATTTAACAAAAGTCCCTTACTGACCATGAGCCAAAAGGGCACAGAAAATATGATAGCACTCATGTAAACATGGCAAGTTATATGACAGATTCATACATGGCAGGAACAACAATAAGTAGGCATGTTGGTGAGCTTGTACCACTCACCACAGAGCAATAAATGGCATGGAAAGAGTACCAACAAAAATAATACATGTTTGTGAAGCTAAACATGGCAAGAACAAGTTCATAAGGTGCATGGATCACTAGCAAAACACGTGGCAAAACGGAACCTCATGTTAACAGGCTGACAGCAACATTATTTAGCAACTTGAGAGAAAGATTACAACAAGCTACAGCAAGCTATAAATGCAACCAGGGGCATGGTTGGATAGAGCATGACATGTATAACAAATCATCCTTAGTGAACATCTCCAGATTATGCATAGACTGACTTGTAGCAGCAGGTTTACATAGCATCACAAAATAACAGATTCAGCCTAGCAAAACAGCAACAGCAAGTACCCTACTTAACAAGCTTGATGCACTCACCACACAACTCACAAAAATACATGGAAAGATGGCATGACATAGTTCAAAACACATGTAGGACTCATGCTCATAGGATGCACACATCAAATGCAACAAAAATGACAAATCATCAAGTTATAACAGTTTCAGCAGATTAACATCATATATCACTCTTGCAACGATGATTCAGGCATCAAGATGACCTCAAACAAACATGGCACAATGGAATGAAATGTAGAGCATCTCTCAATGAACATTTTGACATATTACACGCACGAAACGGAGCAGTATGCAGCAAGTTATGGCAGGTCAAAGGGGGCACCAGAATATGCAAAATTACGGGGACTTAAGCAAAAATCGGGGTCAACCTTGGGTCTTCCAGATCTGTATCTGGGGGTGTTGCCGGAGACGGGGAAGAAGGCGGCGGCCGGAGTTGTCGGGGTTGGGGCCTGGGAGGTTGGGGAAGATGCCGACGAGGCCGGGCCGGAGCTAGCGCAGGCAACGCGCGGCGGCGGGGCGCGAGGCCGGAAGTGCGCGGCCACGGCGGCTCCGGCGTGGAGGAGCGACGGCCGGTGGCGGAGGAAGGAAGCTGGGCGACAGGGAGGCGACGGAGCACGGGAGCGAGGGCGGGACGCGGCG
>NC_041393.1:676725917-676773262 GCF_002162155.2 Triticum dicoccoides | reverse complement strand
GAGGTCGGAGGAGCGGCGGAGGCGGCCGGCAGTGACGGGCCGGGGCACGCGGGTCGGCGGCGGCGGCGGACGGGCCCCACGGTCCTGCTGCGGGCCGCGCGGGCCGGTGGCAGACGGGGGCAGCGCGGGGACAGGTGGCGGCGGCGGATTGGAGGCTGAAGGCGGCTGCACATGTCCGGCGACTGGACGGACATGTCCGGTGCGCGGAGAGTGGAAAAAGCTAGGGTTTCGGGGGATTCATCCGCGAATTTGGACGGGGAGGGCATATATATAGTTTCTGGGAGCTAGGAGAGTCTAAATGGAGCACGGTTTTCGCCCACACGATCGTGATCGAACGAACGAGAGCATGGAGGGGAGTTTGCTGGGTTTTGGGCCACTTTGAAGGGGTGTTGGGCTGCAACACAAAAGAGGCTTTTGCGGTTACCCGGTTAACCGTTGGAGTACCAACGACCTCCAAATGGCACGAAACTTGACAGACGGTCTACCGGTGCTATACCAAGGCCGCTTGGCAAATCACGGACCATTCCGAGAACTCTCTTCTTGCAAAATGCAGTTATGAAATCTGTAATCTAGATGATTCTGGTTGAAGGGGACGATGCAGCCTAGCGGTTACGAACTTTTTGTTCGATTCAAAGGATTTCCACTTGAGTCTTTTCTTTCCGAAGCAAGTCAAGGACAACTAGGTCAGTCTGGGGGGGGCAATCCAATAGATCCGAACGATTGTCAACTACCAGATCCGCTGGTCCGCTATATTCACCCTAGCCCACAAGCACAAATCTCGAAATCCGTTGCTTGTTCTTTCGGTAGCCTTCTTTCATTTCCGAATTTGCTTGCGAGGTGAGATATTTATTTAAGGAGGTACGTTCTATTTCTTTTCCTTTTTTTTATTCTGGCTGGATGGTGGCGATGAACTGCTTCTGACTTCTTCATTCGGTTTGTAGCCATACGTATAGAGTGAAAAATGCCTTTAGAATAATAGCTATTATCTTGGGAATCGTCGATATTGGGAAAGTCCATAAAATTTAGGAACATTAGAGTGGATTAGGCAGAGACAGCCACTGATCAGATTCAGCTGACCTCAGAGGGGACTGAGATGGTAGAGAATAGCCACCAAGGAGAGTGGCAGAAGTGGTGAGATTCTTTCTTTCGCTGACTGACCAAGGTAATTAATTCCTTCCATTGGCCAGGAAATGTATAACTCCCCAGGAATTTCAATTGCGCTTATATCCATCACTGTAGGACTTGGGTTTAAGCTTTCCCCCTTCGGCGAGGTAGCAATGAGCTATCAAACGCCAATAGAGGACAGATCCTGTTGTCCGTTTGTTTCAGCACCACAATCTTTGTTCGTCTGAAAACACAAGTTCTCTTGAAGCCTCTTGCTCATATCTCTCATCAAAGGAATTCCTCTTCTGACCGAAGTGAATAACAAACATCCCTTCCATCTGGACACTGAATAATGAGAGAATCGTAGAAGTTATCGGAATCCCCCGATT
Source organism: Triticum dicoccoides (assembly GCF_002162155.2). NCBI lineage: Eukaryota > Viridiplantae > Streptophyta > Magnoliopsida > Poales > Poaceae > Triticum > Triticum dicoccoides. The sequence goes on along the minus strand of NC_041393.1, from coordinate 676,771,769 downwards.
TCAAAGAAAGTATCTCTCGAGTTGCTTCGGGCTTCTGATTATCAATCATATCATCATCGAGCAGAATGCGTAGGGAAGGAATCGTCGAGTTCACTGGGAAATGAAAGTAGAAGTTATCGAAACTCGGAACCACATGTTCAATCTTTTTTTAGCGGTTTCCCCAATGTTTTATCAAATGCATATGTTTTATCAAATGCATTTTAATTATTTGAGCAGCCAGGCGCTTGGGAATAGAATAGGTAACAACCCCCCCCCCCCTCACATCAAGCCTGTACGCTAGCTACCAACATATACTATGGAGTCCATGGCTACCTCCGCGGATGGAAGAGCGTAGATTTTTCACTTCCGCTGAAGAGTTGAACTCTGACTGAAAGGACTATACGTGTCCTACGCTAGGCGAAATCGTTGTTTCACTCCTCCAAGCGTTCCTTGCAATGGGTAAAGCCTTTATCTATCACTTCGGTCAGAGACATATTAATTACCTTTTTTATCCTTGGAGTGAGAAATAAACAACTGCTCGGAAAGCTTCGGTTCGATCCGAAAGACTAAGGGGCTAGGCGCTCACCTACTATCTACACATTTCCTCTCCGTTGTCCTAGAAGCAATGCTTGAAAGAAAGCGTAAGGAAGCGTCAAATCAGTATGATGTATTGGCAAAGCCAGTTTGAGAAAAAAAAGAGAGAGAATAGGACAATCTATATGTTTAACACAAGCAGTTAAGTCGATAGCTTTCTTAAGGAACAGCTAAAGAAAACGCTCTCACGAATCCCCAGTATTTATTGGACAATATAACTGGCTGCTGAATACGCGCGGCTATCCTGCTAATACTCGGAGTTGTCATATTCCTATTAATGATTGTGACAGCTTTTATAGGATACAGCGGAAGATAACGAAAGGGAGACAAAGTCCTAACTTTAGGGTGTTTGTCAGTGGCGTCACCCGATAGGGTGTGTGCCCAGCCTTTTCTTTTTCTTCTTGTTCCCAATTCACTACTAAGCAAGTTCTAACAAATTGACTATGGATTCTGATAACTCGAGAAGTTTTTATTTGGCGTAACTTTCTTATCTATTTGTGTATGCTATCAGAAAGGGAAATTCGATACAACCAACGCGCCCATGCGGACTTGACGTCATCCCCACCTTCCTCCAGTATCTCACTGGCAGTCCCTCGTGAGTGCGGCACGCACCTTTTTCTTTGTTTCGGTTCCGCAGTAGCATATTATTCCATGGAGCTAGGGTCCAAAATAGGAATCGACAAGTGTGTTTAACACCCGCACATGAAAAGAGGCAAAAGGGGGCGTCGGGTGACATAGGAGTGCCGGATTGCAAAACGAACAACGGGGAAAATGCTCGGATGCGTGAGACGAACATGTATGCAAAATGAGATGCACATGATGACATGACAATATGCAACACGCAAGCAAATGACATGGCAACGACGGCGAATAACTGGCAGACACCTGGCGCATCGAATCCGGGGTGTTACATAGTCATAGGAACATGTATAAGTCATGAAGAAAGCAATAGCAACATATATACTTAAACGATCAAGTGCTAAGCTAACGGAATGGGTCAAGTCAATCACATCATTCTCCTAATGATGTGATACCGTTAATCAAATGACAACTCATGTCTATGGTTAGGAAACTTAACCATCTTTGATTTACGAGCAGTCAAGTAGAGGCATACTAGTGACACTATGTTTGTCTATGTATTCACACATGTGTTATGTTTCCGGGTAATACAATTCTAGCATGAATAATAAACATTTACCATGATATAAGGAAATAAATAATAACTTTATTATTGCCTCTAGGGCATATTTCCTTCAGTCTCCCACTTGCACTAGAGTCAATAATCTAGTTCACATCGCCATGTGATTTAACACCAATATTCATATCTGTATATGATTAACACCCTTAGTTCACATCGTCATGTGACCAACACCCAAAGGGTTTACTAGATTCAATAATCTAGTTCACATCGCTATGTGATTAACACCCAAAGAGTACTAAGGTGTGATCATGTTTTGCTCATGAGAGAAGTTTAGTCTCATATCTGTATATGATTAACACCCTTAGTTCACATCGTCATGTGACCAACACCCAAAGGGTTTACTAGATTCAATAATCTAGTTCACATCGCTATGTGATTAACACCCAAAGAGTACTAAGGTGTGATCATGTTTTGCTCATGAGAGAAGTTTAGTCAACGGGTCTGACACATTCAGAGCCGTATGTATTTTGCAAAATATTATATGTCTACAATGCTCTGTACGGAGCTACTCTAGCTAAATGCTCCCAGTTTCAATATGTATCCAGATTGAGACTTAGAGTCATCTGGATCAGTGTCAAAACTTGCATCAACATAACCCTTTATGACGAACCTCTTGTCACCTCCATAATCGAGAAACATATCCTTATTCCACTAAGGATAATTTTGACCAATGCCCAGTGATCTACTCTTAGATCACTATTGTACTCCCTTGCCAAACCAGGGCAGAGTATACAATAGGTCTGGTCCATAGCATGGCATACTTTTATAGAACCTATGACTGAGGCATAGGGAATGACTTTCATTCTCTTTCTATTTTCTGTCGTGGTCGGGATTTGAGTCTTACTCAATTTCACACCTTTGTAGCACAGGCAAGAACTCTTTCTTTGACTGTTCCATTTTCAACTACTTCAAAATCTTATCAAGGTATGTACTCATTGAAAATCTTATAAAGCATCTTGATTTATCTCAATAGATCTTGAAGCTCAATATGTAAGCAGCTTTACTGAGGTCTTTCTTTTAAAGAACTCCTTTCAAACACTTCTTTATGCTTTTCCAGAAAAATTCTACATCATTTCTGATCAACAATATGTCACTCACATATACTTATCAGAAAAGCTGTAGTGCTCTCACTCACTTTATTGTAAATACAGGCTTCACTGTAAGTCTATATAAAACTATATGCTTTGATCAACTTATCAAAGCGTATAGTCCAACTCTGGGATGCTTGCACCAGTCCATAGATGGATCGCTGGAGCTTGCACATTTTGTTAGCACCTTTAGGATTGACAAAACCTTCTGGTTGCATCATATACAACTCTTCTTTAAGAAAACCATTAAGGAATGCAGTTTTGACATCCATTAGCCAGATTTCATAAAATGTGGCAATTGCTAACATGATTCGGACAGACTTAAGCATCGCTACAGTTGAGAAATCTCATTGTAGTCAACACCTTGAACTTGTCGAAAACCTTTTTGCGACAAGTCGAGCTTTGTAGATAGTAACACTACTATCAACGTCTGTCTTCCTCTTGAAGATCCATTTATTTTCTACGGCTTGCCAATCATCGGGCAACTCCACCAAAGTCCACACTTTGTTCTCATACATGGATCCCATCTCAGATTTCATGGCCTCAAACCATTTCGCGGAATCTGGGCTCATCATCGCTTCCTCATAGTTCGTAGGTTCATCATGGTCTAGTAACATGACTTCTAGAACAAGATTACCGTACCACTCTGGTGCGGACCATACTCTGGAAGACCTACGAGGTTCTGTAGTAACTTGATCTAAAGTTTCATGATCATCATCATTAGCTTCCTCACTAATTGGTGTAGGAATCACTGGAACTAATTTCTGTGATGAACTACTTTCCAATTCAAGAGAAGGTACAATTACCTTATCAAGCTCTACTTTCCTCCCACTCACTTCTTTCGAGAGAAACTCCTTCTCTAGAGAGGATCCATCTTAGCAACGAATATCTTGCTTTCGGATCTGTGATAGAAGGTGTACCCAATAGTTTCCTTTGGGTATTCTATGAAGAGGCACTTCTCTGATTTGGGTTCGAGCTTATCAGGTTGAAACTTTTTCACATAAGCATCGCAGTCCCAAATTTTAAGAAACGACAACTTTGGTTTCTTGCCAAACCACAGTTCATAAGGCGTCGTCTCAACAGATTTAGATGGTGCCCTATTTAAAGTGAATGCAACTATCTCTAATGCATAACCCCAAAACGATAGTGGTAAATCGGTAAGATACATCATATATCGCACCATATCCAATAAAGTGTGGTTACGACGTTCGGACACACCATTACGCTGTGGTGTTCCATGTGGTGTGAATTGTGAAACTATTCCACATTGTTTAAAATGAATTCCAAACTCGTAACTCAAATATTCTTCTCTATGATCAGATTGTAGAAACTTTATTTTCTTGTTACGATGATTCTCCACTTCACTCTGAAATTCTTTGAACTTTTCAAATGTTTCAGACTTGTGCTTCATTAAGTAGATATACCCATATCTGCTCAAATCATCTGTGAAGGTCAGAAAATAACGATACACGCCGCGAGCCTTAACACTCATCGGATCGCATACATCGGTATGTATTATTTCCAGTAAGTCAGTAGCTCATTCCATTGTTCCGGGGAACGGAGTTTTAGTCATCTTGCCCAAAAGGCACAGTTCGCAAGCATCAAATGATTCATAACCAAGTGATTCTGAAAATCCATCTTTATGGAGTTTCTTCATGCGCTTTACACCGATATGACCCAAAAGGCAGTGCCACAAATAAGTTGCACTATCATTATTAACTTTGCATCTTTTGGCATCAATATTATGAATATGTGTATCACTACGATCGAGATCCAACAAACTATTTTCATTGGGTGTATGACCATTTGAAGGTTTTATTCATGTAAATAGAACAACAATTATTCTTTGACTTTAAATGAATAACCGTATTGCAATAAACATGATCAAATCATATTCATGCTCAACGCAAACGCCAAAGAACATTTATTTAGGTTTAACACTAATCCCGAAAGTATAGGGAGTGTGCGATGATGATCATATCAATCTTGGAACCACTTCCAACACACATCGTCACTTCCCTTTCAACTAGTCTCTGTTTATTTTGTAACTCCTGTTTCGAGTTACTAATGTTAGCAACCGAACAAGTACCAAATACTCAGGGGCTACTATAAACACTAGTAAGGCACACATCAATAACCTGTATATCAAATATACCCTTGTTCATTTTGCCATCCTTCTTATCCACCAAATATTCAGGCCATTTCTGCTTCCAGTGACCATTTCCTTTGCAGTGTAAGCACTCAGTTCCAGGCTTTGGTCCAGCTTTGGGTTTCTTCGCGGAAGTGACAACTTGTTTGCCATTCTACTTGAAGTTTCCCTCTCTTTCCCTTTGCCTTTTTCTTGAAACTAGTGGTCTTGTCAATCATCAACACTTGATGCTTTTTCTTGATTTCTACCTTCGACAATTTCAACATCACGAAGAGCTCGGGAATCGTTTTCGTCATCCTTTGCATACTATAGTTCATCACAAAGTTCTAGTAACTTGGTGATGGTGACTAGAGAACTCTATCAATTGCTATCTTATCTGGAAGATTAACTCCCACTTGATTCAAGCGATTGTAGTACCCAGACAATCTGAGCACATGCTCACTAGTTGAGCGATTCTCCTCCATCCTTTAGCTATAGAACTTGTTAGAGACTTCATATCTCTCAACTCGGGTATTTGCTGGAAATATTAACTTCAACTCCTGGAACATCTCATATGGTCCATGACATTCAAAACGTCTTTGAAATCCCGACTCTAAGCCGTTAAGCATGGTGCACTAAACTCTCAGGTAGTCATCATATTGAGCTAGCCAAACGTTCATAACGTCTGCATCTACTCCTGCAATAGGTCCGTCACCTAGCGGTGCATCAAGGACATAATTCTTCTGTGCAGCAATGAGGAAAATCCTCGGATCACGGATCCAATCCGCATCATTGCTACTAACATCTTTCAACACAGTTTTCTCTAGGAACATATCAAAATAAACATATGAAAGCAACAATGCGAGCTATTGATCTACAACATAATTTGCAAAATACTAACAGGACTAAGTTCATGATAAATTTAAGTTCAATTAATCATATTAGTTAAGAACTCCCACTTAGATAGAAATCACTCTAATCATCTAAGTGATCACGTGATCCAAATAAACTAAACCATAACCGATCATCACGTGAAATGGAGTAGTTTTCAATGGTGAACATCACTATGTTGATCATATCTACTATATGATTCACGCTCGACCTTTCGGTCTCAGTGTTCCGAGGCCATATCTGCATATGCTAGGCTCGTCAAGTTTAACCTGAGTATTCTGCGTGTGCAAAACTGGCTTGCACCCGTTGTAGATGGACGTAGAGCTTATCACACCCGATCATCACGTGGTGTCTGGGCACGACGAACTTTGGCAACGGTGCATACTCAGGGAGAACACTTTTATCTTGAAATTTAGTGAGAGATCATCTTATAATGCTACCATTAATCAAAGCAAGATAAGATGCATAAAAGATAAACATCACATGCAATCAACATAAGTGATATGATATGGCCATCATCATCTTGTGCTTGTGATCTCCATCTCCGAAGCACCGTCATGATCACCATCGTCACCGGCGCGACACCTTGATCTCCATCGTAGCATTGTTGTCGTCTCGCCAACTATTACTTCTACGACTATAGCTACCACTTAGTGATAAAGTAAAGCAATTACAGGGCGATTGCATTTCATACAATAAATAGACAACCATATGGCTCCTGCTAGTTGCTGATAACTTCGGTTACAAAACATGATCATCTCATACAATAAAATATAGCATCGCGTCTTGACCATATCACATCACAACATGCCCTACAAAAACAAGTTAGACGTCCTCTACTTTGTTGTTGCAAGTTTTACGTGGCTGCTATGGGCTTAGCAAGAACCGTTCTTACCAATGCATCAAAACCACAACGATAGTTCGTCAAGTTAGTGTTGTTTTAACCTTCGCAAGGACCGGGCGTAGCCACACTCGGTTCAACTAAAGTTGGAGAAACAGACACCTGCTAGTCACCTGTGTGCAAAGCATGGTGGTAAAACCAGTCTCGCGTAAGCGTACGCGTAATGTCGGTCCGGGCCGCTTCATCCAACAATACCACTGAACCAAAGTATGACGACATGCTGGTAAGCAGTATGACTTGTATCGCCCACAACTCACTTGTGTTCTACTCGTGCATATAACATCAACGCATAAAACCTAGGCTCGGATGCCACTGTTGGGGAACGTTGTAATTTCAAAAATTTCCTACGCACACGCAAGATCATGGTGATGCATAGCAACGAGAGGGGAGAGTGTTGTCCACGTACCCTCGTAGACCGAAAGCGGAAGCGTTAGAACAACGCGGTTGATGTAGTGTACGTCTTCACGGCCCGACCGATCAAGCACCGAAACTACGGCACCTCCGAGTTCTAGCACACGTTCAGCTCGATGACGATCCCCGGACTCCGATCCAGTAGAATGTCGGGGAAGAGTTCCGTCAGCACGACGGCGTGGTGACGATCTTGATGTTCTACCGTCACAGGGCTTCGCCTAAGCACCGCTACAATATTATCGAGGACTTTGGTCGAGGGGGGGCACCGCACACGGCTAAGAGATCAAGAGATCAATTGTTGTGTCTATGGGGTGCCCCCCTACCCCGTATATAAAGGAGTGGAGGAGAGGGGGCTGGACAAGGGGGTGGCACGCCCTAGGGGGGGAGTCCAACCCCAACAGGGAGTAGGACTCCCCCCTTTCCTATTAGGAGTAGGAGAGGGAAGGAAGAGAGGGGAAGGAAGAAGGAAAGGGGGGCCGGCCCCCTTCCCAATTCGGATTGGGCTTGGGGGGCACGCCCCCTCCTTTGCTCCTTCTCCCTCCTTTCCACTAAGGCCCAATAAGGCCCATATACCTACCGGGGGGTTCTGATAACCCCCCGAAGCTCCGGTATAGTCCCAATCTCACCCGGAACCTTTCCGGTGTCCAAATATAGTCGTCCAATATATTGATCTTTATGTCTCGACCATTTCCAGACTCCTCGTCATGTCCGTGATCACATCCAGGACTCCAAACAACCTTCGGTACATCAAAACTCATAAACTCATAATAAAACTGCCAACAAAACCTTAAGCGTGCGGACCCTACGGGTTCGAGAACTATGTAGACATGACCTAGAACTGTTTTCGGTCAATAACCAATAGCGGAACCTGGATGCTCATATTGGCTCCTACATATTCTATGAAGATCTTTATCGGTCAAACCGCATAACAACATACGTTGTTCCTGTCAGGACCCCGACTCGATGTCACATCGATCTAGCCGGTAACACCTCATATCACTTTGCGGCCTCACGCACGGTATCCCCACGGGTGTCGCCTTACCTTTGCCCGGGACCGTTTGCGCCTTTTGGCTCACGTATATGATAGTGTCGCTAGCATCCATATGATAAGGAGCCCGGGCTGACATGACTAGTCGTAAACCCAAAGTGGCACAGACTTACAGGGACAGGCATCCATGACCCGGCTTCGAACGTGTCGGTCATCAGCAAGTGGGTCCGGGCTGTAGCACTGGGCTAGCAGGACTCCGGTAAACCGGGCTGTAGCGGGCTAACAGGACTCCGGTACTCAAAGCGTGACATTTCCCCGAAGGGACAGACACAGGAACGAAGAAGGACACATGCCGGCCAGCCTAAGTGTTCCAGAGCAGTAGCAAGCTACCATGGCTCAGCGGTAACACTAGGAGACATTTCCCGGTAAGAGAGGCTACTAAAGATAAACAACTAGATAGTCAGATCCCACACATACCAAGCATTTCAATCATACACACAATATGCTCGATATGTGCAAATACAACGAAGCATCACAACATGACTCTACGACACAAGTACTTTATTTAAGGTTCAGGGAGCCATACATAACATACACAAAGGTACGGGTCTCACGACCCAACATTCAAGTCATACAGTCATACAAACCAGCAGCGGAAGTAACTTGTCTGAGTACAGACAACTAGTAAAATAAAAGAGGCTTGGAAAGCCTAGCTATACTACATGGTCCTTCACAAGCTCAGGGTCACCACCTGGGCCTTTAGCCTACTCGTTGATGTCAATGTCTACATAGAACCCATCAGAAGGGGTTGCAGCGTCTTCTGTAAAAAATGTAAATTATAGCAACATGAGTACAAAGGTACTCAGCAAGACTTACATCAGATCCTACATACATGCATATTATCAAGAAGGGTTGGTGGAGTTATTGCAGCAAGCCAGCTTTGACTCTTGGCTAGACTATCCTACGATACTTCAACTTGAAATGGTTTTGCGCACACGAGTCCACTACTCACCAACTCAATACACTACCGAGGATCCGCCTCCGTCTTCCTACGGAAGAGCCATCCTCGGCACTCACACTTATCTTGAGGCTTTTAGTAGTTTCCATTTACTTGTCTATGAACTGTATAGGCAACCAAGTAGTCCTTTACCGCGGACGCGGCTATTCGAATAGATCATGTTAACCCTGCAGGGGTGTACTTCTTCATACACGCTCTCACCACTTACCGTCGTTTACACGACATGTACTCGGCAACCTTCAAGCGGAAGCCCAACGTGGGTGTCGGCCACGACCTACCTAATAACCTAAGTCTCCAGTCCAGGTTTATCGCCTATCCAGGTTCCATCCGCAGGGAGTCCGGCCGAGGTTTCCCATACGGCCCCGAACGATGTGAACAGGGTTCCCGAAATACCTAACGGGTATTCGGTACACCGTGCCACGTACCTACCGCATCACAGCCCACCCCTACGGTCAGCGCTGTCCACGGCCTCCAGTAGGCTACAAACACCAGAAACTACTTGCAACTCCTGGACGGAGAACTAGGGTGAATAAGAAGCCGAGAGGGTCCATTGGTTTCAGGCCCAATGCATGGTAGTAGCTGATTCTTAAATCACACATACAGATCTCAGTGCTTAAGGTCGGCTTCAATGAAACAACCCACCATGTACTCCTACATGGCCTCTCATCGATACCTTTACCAAATCGTGTTCACCACACCACTCTCATTACCGACATAAACATTTCACTCTATCCCATCACCCAGATGAACCAGACCTGACACGACTCTAAGCATAGCAGGCATAGCAAGGTAGGAACAACACATACATATGGCTCAATCAACTCCTACACATGCTAGTGGGTTTCATCTAGTTACTGTGGCAATGACAGGTCATGCAGAGGAAATGGGTTCAACTACCGTAGCACACAGCAGTTTGAAACGCGTTGTCTTAATGCAGTAAAAGAGAGCAGGAGCGAGAACATGGGATTGTATCAATATGATCAAATGGTTGGTTGCTTGCCTGATGGTTCGATGCACTGATACGGTTCTTCGTTAGGGTAATCACGGTACTCCTCGGAGGCAGAACCTGTCGCAAAGGACACCGATACACAACCATCACCAAACAATGTGCAACAATATGATGCATGCATGAAACATGGCAATATGAGTGTGTTGGGCTAATGCAACTAAAACCAGAAGGGTTTGAACAAATTTGAATCAAAGATTCAAATTTCAAACTCAAACATGGCCTTTTAAAGTGCTTTTCCTTGTTCTGCTTAAAACATCAATTTAACTTGTTTGATCATGCATGAAAATAGTACAGATGGATAGATTGGGATTTTCTGATCATTTTTCATATATAATTTGTCTAATTTGGAGTTACAGAATAAAAGTTATGAATTTTTGAAGTTTAAATAATATTCTGGAATTTCCTGATTTAAATCTAGAAATATATATATTGCGCCAGCATGACGTCAGCATGACGTCAGCGGTCAACTGCGGCTGGCTGGGGTCAAACCTGACGTGTGGGGTCCACACGTCAGTGACAGGGGGGTTTAACAGGGTTAGTTTAATCCTAATTAGGAATTAGTGGCGCTGGGGCCCACTGGTCAGTGTCAGGGGGTTAACTAACAGTGATTAGCACTAATCTGACCACCTGGCCGACGGGGCCCTCGCGTCAGTGACCCTGGGGGGGTCAAACCCCAGGTCAAACAGGTCAAACCCACCGGCGACATGACGCCGGCGAGGCCCGAGACGGCGGCGCGATACGGAAACGCGCTACAGGGCACGGGCGAGGCCGTGCTTGGGCTCGTTGGAGAGCCCTTGCTCCCGCGCGTCGAACGGTGGTGGTGGCCGTGCCTGAGGTGGCCGGTACCGACGATGGCGAGCTCGTGAGCGGCGGCCGGAGTTCGGGTGGTGGCGGGTTTGGCGCTACGAGCGGTGGTTTGGCGCGCTGAGGGCACTAGGGAGAAGCTCTTGCTTCTCCGCATCCAAAGGAACGGATGGGAGGCCGCGAGGTGGCCGGAGTTGAGCACGGCGTCGACCTCGGCGGCGGCCGGAGCTCGGGCGAGCTCGGAGTTGGCGTTAGGGAGCTCGGCAGGAGGCAAAAGGGGGGTGTTACGACCTCCTGGGGTTGCACTGAGCACGGCCGCGTGCTCGGTTGCAGCTCTAGGCAACGGTGGCTACGGCGGCGACATCGCCGGCGGCGTGGAGTTCTCATCCAAGACGGGGCTAAGGCCTAGAGGTCGAAAGAGACCAGGGGAGAAGGGGAAGACGACTCGGGGGCTCACCGTGAATCCGTTTGGAGGGTCAGTGGGCTCGAGGGCGGCCGGAGTGCAGCGAATCGACGGCGACGATCTCCGGTGGCCGAGGAGGGGAACGGCGACGTGGGCGGCGATGCAGGGCTTCCGGAGGGCCGTGGATCGGTGGGGAGGAAGAGGGGGTCGAGGCGGAGCTCGCAAGCACAGCGAGGGGTCGAGGGGGTGGCCGGTGATGGCTGCTATGGCGAACGGCGGCGATGGGTGCGTCGAGTGAGAGAGAGAGCAGGGGGAGAAGCACGGGAGAGAGGGGGGGATAAGGCCAGGGGATCGGGGCGGCACCGAGAAGAACCGTCGCGGCGTCGCGCTGGCGGGGTAGGCAGGCAGGCGAGCTGGTGGCGTGGCGCTCCACCCGTGCGCGCGCGCCGGTCACACGCCTGGCCGACTGGCGCCAGGAGGACGACGGCGGTGGTGGGCTGGCATAATTTTTGGACATATATTAATATATATATAACTAATATATTTCCAATGCAAATATTTATGCATTAATTCCAAATGCCCAAAATAAATACCTATGAGCTCTTAAAAATATTGGTTTGATTTTTATCTCTGTCCAATATTTTCAGAGAGCAACATGAGCATTTTCTTGGACCCTTTTGGAGAAATTTTTATTTGGGTCATTTTCAAAAATGATTCTGAGGGTTTCACAAATCCCCATTTCAAGTTTCTGATGAAAGAGAAAACATGATGCAACACTCTAATGCATGACTAGCTAGGGTGTGACAACTCACCCCCACTCAAAAGAATCTCGTCCCGAGATTTGGGTTCCTCCGGGAAGAAGGCGGGATACTCGAGTCGAAGACGATCCTCCCTTTCCCAAGTTGCTTCATCCTCAGAATGGTGCGACCATTATACTTTGAGAAACTTGATATTATGACGTCGGGTGGTACGTTCGGTTTGATCGAGAATACGAATGGGGTACTCTCGATATGTAAGATTATCTTGGAGATCAAGCGTTTCGTGGTCCACTCCACGGATAGGATCCGAGAAGCAATGCCTGAGTTGAGAAACGTGGAAGACATCATGGACTCTGGAGAGGTGCGGAGGTAGTTCCAACTGGTAGGCAACTTCTCCTCGTTTGGCAAGAATGCGAAAAGGTCCAATGTAACGAGGAGCCAATTTGCCTTTGATACCGAAACGATGGGTTCCCTTCAGAGGGGTGACCCTAAGATAAGCCTTCTCGTCAACCTCGAAAGTCATTGCCTTATGTTTTCGGTCATATTGACTCTTTTGACGAGATTGGGCTGTTTTCAACTTTTCACGAACGATACGAACTTGTTCTTCTGCTTCCTGAATCATATCCGGGCCAAAGAATTGTCTTTCCCCGGTCTCTGACCAGTTAAGGGGTGTTCGACACCATCGTCCATAGAGAACTTCAAAAGGGGCTTTACCCAAGCTAGACTGATAGCTGTTGTTGTAAGCGAATTCGGCAAATGGAAGGCACTTCTCCCAGTCCATTCCGAATGAGATAACAGAGGCTCGAAGCATGTCTTCTAGAATCTGGTTGACGCGTTCCACTTGACCACTCGACTGAGGGTGGAAGGCGGTGCTAAAGGAGAGACGGGTTCCCATAGCATTTTGGAAGCTTTCCCAAAATCGAGAGGTGAAAAGACTTCCTCGATCCGAGTTAATTTCCAAAGGAACACCATGGAGAGACACTATACGGGAGATGTATAAGCCTGCCAATTGACTAGCGGTTATACTCTCACGAACAGGTAAGAAATGGGCTACTTTGGAAAGACGATCGACAACGACGAAAATAGCATTATTCCCTCTCTTGGTCCTGGGAAAACCGGTAATGAAATCCATACCAATTTTATCCCATTTCCATTCAGGAATAGCTAAGGGTTGAAGGGTGCCAGCAGGCCGTTGGTGCTCTGCTTTTACACGACGACAGACGTCGCAATTTGCAATATACTGAGCAATCTCTCTCTTCATCCTAGTCCACCAGAACCTCTGGCGTAGGTCCTGATACATCTTAGTACTACCGGGATGAATGGTGAGAGGAGATTCATGAGCTTCCTTAAGGATCAATCGCCTCAGGTTTCGCACTTTGGGAACCACTAGTCGATTCCCGAAGTAAACGATCCCTTGATCATTAATGGAGAAACAATTCGCAATTCCCTTCTTGATGTTTCTCTTGATGCGGGAGATTCCCGGATCTACCTTCTGTGCTTTGATGATCTGATCCATAAGGGTAGGTTTCGCCACCAAGGTGGAAAGAAAACCTTGAGGAACAATGTGAAGGTTAAGCTTCCGAAATTCCTCATGGAGAAGCGGTTGACTTTGTTGTAACATCAGGTTGTTACAATAAGATTTACGACTTAGTGCATCAGCCATGACGTTGGCTTTCCCTGGGGTGTAGGTTATTCCTAAGTCGAAGTCTGTGATCAACTCAACCCAACGTCTTTGCCTGAGATTCAGATCCGGTTGGGTGAAAATGTACTTCAGACTTTGGTGATCAGTGAATATTTCGCAACAGTTACCGAGGAGGTAATGTCGCCAGGTTTTAAGTGCATAGACTACGGCTGCAAGCTCTAGATCATGAGTAGGATAATTCTCCTCATGTGGGTGCAATTGCCGTGAAGCGTAGGCAATTACGTGTCGATCTTGCATAAGGATGCAACCTAGTCCTTGTCGCGAGGCGTCGCAGTAGATAACAAAGTCCTTGGAGAAGTCTGGCGGTACCAGTACGGGAGCAGAGGTCAGGCGTCTTTTCAGTTCCTGAAAGCTGTGCTCACATTGTGGAGTCCATTCGAACTTCTTATCTTTCTTGAGGAGTTCGGTTAGAGGTTTGGCATCTTTGGAGAAGTTCTCGACAAAGCGACGACAATAGCTCGCTAAGCCCAGAAAACTCCGAACTTGCTTGACCGATTCAGGTGGAGTCCAATTAAGGATGGCTTGAACTCGCTCAGGGTTAACAGCAATACCTTTACCAGATATCACATGACCCAGATAGGTCACTTCTGACAACCAGAATTCACATTTAGAAAATTTGGCATAAAGGCGATGCTCTCGAAGTTTCTTCAACACTAGCCTTAGATGTTCGGCATGTTCCTCCTCGTTCTTGGAGTAGATGAGTATATCATCGAGGTAAACCACGACGAATTTATCCAAATACTCCATGAAGATTGAGTTCATTAACCGAGAAAAGGTGGCTGGAGCGTTGGTTAAACCGAAGGACATGACGGTGTACTCGTATTGGCCATAACGAGTAACAAAGGCCGTTTTAGGAATGTCCCCGTTTCTGATTTTGATTTGATGGTAGCCCAACCTCAAATCCATCTTGGAGAAGACTGAGGATCCAGCGAGCTGATCATACAGGTCGTTGATCCTGGGAAGCGGATATTTGTTCTTGATTGTGACCAAATTGACAGGTCGGTAATCTACAACCATCCGGTCCGTACCATCCTTCTTCTTGACGAATAGGACGGGGCAAGCCCACGGGGATGAGCTAGGTCGGATGAAACCCTTTTTCAAGGACTCATCGAGTTGTTTCTTAAGCTCGGCTAGCTCTAGTGGTGCCATCTTATAAGGTCTTCTAGCAATCGGAACGGTTCCTGGAATGAGGTCTATTACGAACTCAACATCCCTGTCAGGTGGAACACCTGGCAATTCCTCTGGAAAGACATCCGGGAAGTCACTGACTACCGGAACGTCCTCAAGGTCTGGCAAAGGGCTGGCGTTAAGAGAAAATAACTGTCGCTTGGCTAGTCGGGTTAAGACATTGACTATCTTGCCCGAAGGATGGGTGAGTTGAACAGTCCTAGAGAAGCAATCAATTTTGGCTTGATGAGCTGACATCCAGTCCATACCCAAAATGATATTAATATCTGAAAATTTAAGGGCTATCAAAGATGCAAGGAAAACAAGTCTGTCGACTTGGATTTCATTTCCATGGCTTACTCTAGAAGTTTGCCATTTGGATCCCGGAGTTTGAATTACCATAGAGGTTGGCATATCACCGAATGCGACGTTATGCAAACGAGCATAGTTTTCAGATATAAAAGAATGAGAGGCTCCTGTATCGAAAAGAACAGATGCCGGGTGGCAATTAACAAGAAGCGTACCGAGAACGACGTTGGGATCCTCTTGAGCTTCTTCGGCAGAGATACAGTTGACATGGCCACGTGAGGCGGTGACCGGCTTGGCGTGGAATACTTTTCCTGTCGGCTTGCCACGGCCAACAGCTTTAGCAGACTGGTTGGGGTTGGTCTGGGGACACTCACGCATATAGTGGCCAGATTCCCCACACTTGAAACAAGTTACGGAACTGGTACGTGGAGGAGCATTGTTGGTTGGACCCCCATAGGGCTTGGCCGGTGCAGACTGTTGAACAGGGCGAGGCGCCTGGAAAGATGGCCTCGGTGTGAACCTGGGTGGCAGGGCGGTGTTGGGTACCCACACGTGGCGCTTCTAAGGACCAGCACCGGATGAGGAACCCATGTCACGGCCATGCTTGCGTGTTGCGTCATAGTCAGTCTGACCAGTTTCAGCACTGATGGCTTTGTTAACAAGTTTCTGAAAGGATGTGCACTCATGCAGACGGAGGTCGCGGCGAAGCTCAGGACTAAGGCCCTTACGGAACCTTGCTTGCTTCTTGGCGTCAGTAGACACTTCCTCAGTTGCATATCGTGCGAGGTTACCAAACTCCCTGCTGTAAGCATCCACAGAGAGTCGGCCTTGGGTGAAATTGCAAAATTCCTCACGTTTACGGTCCATGAGACCCTCCAGAATGTGATGTTCACGGAAAGCCTCGCTGAATTCAGCCCAAGTAGTGACATGGCCCGCTGGGCGCATAGCTCCATAATTCTCCCACCATAGACTGGCGGGGCCTTCAAGATGATAAGCAGCAAAGGTGACCTTGTCAGCCTCCGCTACCAGCGTGGAACGCAGTTTGTGAGAGATACTGCGAAGCCAGTCATCAGCGTCAAGAGGCTCGACGGAGTGGTGGAACGTGGGTGGATGTAATTTGATAAAATCACTGAGTGACACCACGTTAGTCCTCTGATGGTGTGCGGTGTTCTGTTCAATACGCTCCAACAAACGGTTGGTCTCCCGCTTGTTTCTCTCAGCTTCCATCATAACCTCGGCTAGGGAAGGAGGATGAGGCAGATTTGCATCCCTGACTTCACTGCCTTCGGCCTGCTCTTGAGGAGCAGGGTTAGTGCGCGTGTTGACCGTCCTAGGTAAACAAGACAATGATTTAGTCAGGATGATAAAATTCCAACATAGGATACAAAATGTAAGGAATAACTCGGAATGCAAGATGATCATCCGTATGACATGGTAGATACAGAAACTGCTTCTTTTATTCCATCGTCATACACACCATACAGGGTTTAGTACAAGACCAAAAAAAGTACTATTACGGTGAAAAGAGGATTACATCTCATCGGAGGCATCCCAAGCTCCTATACATTATTTTTCTACACCTCCGGAAAGAGTACAAACTAGGTCATATCCCACGAGTCACGCGGGACGATAGACGACACGGCTAGTGCGAACTAGTGATACTACCACTAACTCAGACCGATCCGTAGTAGTCCTCGTAGAAGTCACCTCCATAGCCTGGAAGCTCAACATGATCATCCGGAAACAGACGATCTCGCGGAGCTTGTGGACCATAGGGGCTAGGATGAGGTCTTGGACCAACAGACGGTGGCCTGCGGGGACCGCGAGGTGGGGTGATGCCTCCTACATCACGCCAACCCATCACGTCTGGCAGAGCAGATCTCACAGGATAGAGATCGCGCATATCCGAATATCCAGCTTGCACCGCCGGTGCGAACCGAGTCAATGTGGCCCAGTGGTCAGCACGGGTATTGAAGAGCTCTAACCTCAAGGCCCGATTTTCACAGTCCTTATCCTCGAGCATCTCAGCAGTGGTGCGAGTCCGTGAATCCTCCTGGGTGGGGTCAGCATAGATAGCCTGGAGATACCCTTGTGCTCCCGGAAGTGATCCTGGCATATACCGGAAATCAGAGTCCCAAAATAGACCAGACCTGACTCGCATGATGGTCATCATAGAGTAGGCGGCATCCTGCACAGCCATCTAATAGTAACCCCGAGTCCATAGGAGCAGTGAAGGGGCTCGGTGGATCCAGGATAAGATGGAAATATCCTGACAGTGCAGAGATACTGGCTTTGATTAAAGTCTCGGAATTGCTCTTCGACCGTGTACTCAGGATACCAGCGGTATCCAGCCTCAGTCATTACCCTGACCAACTTGGCAGTATGGCCGGGTACATCTAGGCATCGAGTCAGGCGAACCACTTGATTGAGGTCGCGAGTGGCCATCTGAAAGCACAATCATAATGCAAAGGCATTAGAATTTCTAGCAAAATTTCGGCAGCATAACAGCTGTAAATGCTCAAGAAGGATTTTGAGGCATTTGACAAAGGATTACATACACACTCATCATCATCATACCAAGTTCTGAGTCCATCCTAGCAACATAATATGATAGTAGAATTGAACTAGGCTTGTATCCATCAAACTTATAAGGTACTACTGATTAGTAACACGTGATCCTGATAGAGAGAACAGATCCTAATTCCTTAACCCCCGGTGGAAGAATAGACTAACTCAGATCAGAATGTCATTAGATAAAGGAGTAAAAAGAGCCTTACGTTCCAACCCACAAACAATTTCCCCTACATATAACTAAAGAATTTCTAGACTCAACATCGACCAGTTTGGCTTGGAGAACCTACAGGCAGTCCGGCTCTGATGCCAACGCTGTCAGGACCCCGACTCGATGTCACATCGATCTAGCCGGTAACACCTCATATCACTTTGCGGCCTCACGCACGGTATCCCCACGGGTGTCGCCTTACCTTTGCCCGGGACCGTTTGCGCCTTTTGGCTCACGTATATGATAGTGTCGCTAGCATCCATATGATAAGGAGCCCGGGCTGACATGACTAGTCGTAAACCCAAAGTGGCACAGACTTACAGGGACAGGCATCCATGACCCGACTTCGAACGTGTCGGTCATCAGCAAGTGGGTCCGGGCTGTAGCACTGGGCTAGCAGGACTCCGGTAAATCGGGCTGTAGCGGGCTAACAGGACTCCGGTACTCAAAGCGTGACATTTCCCCGAAGGGACAGACACAGGAACGAAGAAGGACACATGCCGGCCAGCCTAAGTGTTCCAGAGCAGTAGCAAGCTACCATGGCTCAGCGGTAACACTAGGAGACATTTCCCGGTAAGAGAGGCTACTAAAGATAAACAACTAGATAGTCAGATCCCACACATACCAAGCATTTCAATCATACACACAATATGCTCGATATGTGCAAATACAACGAAGCATCACAACATGACTCTATGACACAAGTACTTTATTTAAGGCTCAGGGAGCCATACATAACATACACAAAGGTACGGGTCTCACGACCCAACATTCAAGTCATACAGTCATACAAACCAGCAGCGGAAGTAACTTGTCTGAGTACAGACAACTAGTAAAATGAAAGAGGCTTGGAAAGCCTAGCTATACTACGTGGTCCTTCACAAGCTCAGGGTCACCACCTGGGCCTTTAGCCTACTCGTTGATGTCAATGTCTACATAGAACCCATCAGAAGGGGTTGCAGCGTCTTCTGTAAAAAATGTAAATTATAGCAACATGAGTACAAAGGTACTCAGCAAGACTTACATCAGATCCTACATACATGCATATTATCAAGATGGGTTGGTGGAGTTATTGCAGCAAGCCAGCTTTGACTCTTGGCTAGACTATCCTACGATACTTCAACTTGAAATGGTTTTGCGCACACGAGTCCACTACTCACCAACTCAATACACTACCGAGGATCCGCCTCCGTCTTCCTATGGAAGAGCCATCCTCGGCACTCACACTTATCTTGAGGCTTTTAGTAGTTTCCATTTACTTGTCTATGAACTGTATAGGCAACCAAGTAGTCCTTTACCGCGGACGCGGCTATTCGAATAGATCATGTTAACCCTGCAGGGGTGTACTTCTTCATACACGCTCTCACCACTTACCGTCGTTTACACGACATGTACTCGGCAACCTTCAAGCGGAAGCCCAACGTGGGTGTCGGCCACGACCTACCTAATCACCTAAGTCTCCAGTCCAGGTTTATCGCCTATCCAGGTTCCATCCGCAGGGAGTCCGGCCGAGGTTTCCCATACGGCCCCGAACGATGTGAACAGGGTTCCCGAAATACCTAACGGGTATTCGGTACACCGTGCCACGTACCTACCGCATCACAGCCCACCCCTACGGTCAGCGCTGTCCACGGCCTCCAGTAGGCTACAAACACCAGAAACTATTTGCAACTCCTGGACGGAGAACTAGGGTGAATAAGAAGCCGAGAGGGTCCATTGGTTTCGGGCCCAATGCATGGTAGTAGCTGATTCTTAAATCACACATACAGATCTCAGTGCTTAAGGTCGGCTTCAATGAAACAACCCACCATGTACTCCTACATGGCCTCTCATCGATACCTTTACCAAATCGTGTTCACCACACCACTCTCATTACCGACATAATCATTTCACTCTAGCCCATCACCCAGATGAACCAGACCTGACACGACTCTAAGCATAGCAGGCATAGCAAGGTAGGAACAACACATACATATGGCTCAATCAACTCCTACACAGGCTAGTGGGTTTCATCTAGTTACTGTGGCAATGACAGGTCATGCAGAGGAAATGGGTTCAACTACCGTAGCACACAGCAGTTTGAATCGCGTTGTCTTAATGCAGTAAAAGAGAGCAGGAGCGAGAACATGGGATTGTATCGATATGATCAAATGGTTGGTTGCTTGCCTGATGGTTCGATGCACGGATACGGTTCTTCGTTAGGGTAGTCACGGTACTCCTCGGGGACAGATCCTGTCGTAAAGGATAACGATACACAGGCATCACCAAACAATGTGCAACAATATGATGCATGCATGAAACATGGCAATATGAGTGTGTTGGGCTAATGCAACTAAAGCTACCAACGCTGTCAGGACCCCGACTCGATGTCACATCGATCTAGCTGGTAACACCTCATATCACTTTGCGGCCTCACGCACGGTATCCCCA
Source organism: Triticum dicoccoides (assembly GCF_002162155.2). Taxonomy (NCBI): domain Eukaryota; kingdom Viridiplantae; phylum Streptophyta; class Magnoliopsida; order Poales; family Poaceae; genus Triticum; species Triticum dicoccoides. Next base: position 676,751,206 of record NC_041393.1, on the reverse strand, counting down.
CGGGTGTCGTCTTACCTTTTCCCGGGACCGTTTGCGCTTTTTGGCTCGCGTATATGAAAGTGTCGCTAGCATCCATATGATAAAGAGCCCGGGCTGACATGACTAGTCGTAAACCCAAAGTGGCACAGACTTACAGGGACAGGCATCCATGACCCAGCTTCGAACGTGTCGGTCATCAGCAAGTGGGTCCGGGCTGTAGCACTGGGCTAGCAGGACTCCAGTAAACCGGGCTGTAGCGGGCTAACAGGACTCCGGTACTCAAAGCGTGACATTTCCCCGAAGGGACAGACACAGGAACGAAGAAGGACACATGCCGGCCAGCCTAAGTGTTCCAGAGCAGTAGCAAGCTACCATGGCTCAGCGGTAACACTAGGAGACATTTCCCGGTAAGAGAGGCTACTAAAGATAAACAACTAGATAGTCAGATCCCACACATACCAAGCATTTCAATCATACACACAATATGCTCGATATGTGCAAATACAACGAAGCATCACAACATGACTCTACGACACAAGTACTTCAGTGAACCATACATAACATACACAAAGGTACGGGTCTCACGACCCAACATACAAGTCATACAGTCATACAAACCAGCAGCGGAAGTAACTTGTCTGAGTACAGACAACTAGTAAAATAGAAGAGGCTTGGAAAGCCTAGCTATACTACGTGGTCCTTCACAAGCTCAGGGTCACCACCTGGGTCTTTAGCCTACTCGTTGATGTCAACGTCTACATAGAACCCATCAGAAGGGGTTGCAGCGTCTTCTGTAAAAAATGTAGATTATAGCAACATGAGTACAAAGGTACTCAGCAAGACTTACATCAGATCCTACATACATGCATATTATCAAGAAGGGTTGGTGGAGTTATTGCAGCAAGCCAGCTTTGACTCTTGGCTAGACTATCCTACGATGCTCCAACTTGAAATGGTTTTGCGCACACGAGTCCACTACTCACCACTTCAATACACTACCGAGGATCCACCTCCGTCTTCCTACGGAAGAGCCATCCTCGGCACTCACACTTATCTTGAGGCTTTTAGTAGTTTCCATTTACTTGTCTATGAACTGTATAGGCAACCAAGTAGTCCTTTACCGCGGACGCGGCTATTCGAATAGATCATGTTAACCCTGCAGGGGTGTACTTCTTCATACACGCTCTCACCACTTACCGTCGTTTACACGACATGTACTCGGCAACCTTCAAGCGGAAGCCCAACGTGGGTGTCGGCCATGACCTACCTAATCACCTAAGCCTCCAGTCCAGGTTTATCGCCTATTCAGGTTCCATCCGCAGGGAGTCCGGCCGAGGTTTCCCATACGGCCCCGAACGATGTGAACAGGGTTCCCGAGATACCTAACGGGTATTCGGTACACCCGGCCACGTACCTACCGCATCACAGCCCACCCCTACGGTCAGCGCTGTCCACGGCCTCCAGTAGGATACAAACACCAGAAACTACTTGCAACTCCTGGACGGAGAACTAGGGTGAATAAGAAGCCGAGAGGGTCCATTGGTTTCGGGCCCAATGCATGGTAGTAGCTGATTCTTAAATCACACATACAGATCTCAGTGCTTAAGGTCGGCTTCAATGAAACAACCCACCATGTACTCCTACATGGCCTCTCATCGATACCTTTACCAAATCGTGTTCACCACACCACTCTCATTACCGACATAAACATTTCACTCTAGCCCATCACCCAGATGAACCAGACCTGACACGACTCTAAGCATAGCAGGCATAGCAAGGTAGGAACAACACATACATATGGCTCAATCAACTCCTACACATGCTAGTGGGTTTCATCTAGTTATTGTGGCAATGACAGGTCATGCAGAGGAAAGGGGTTCAACTACCGTAGCACACAGCAGTTTGAAACGCGTTGTCTTAATGCAGTAAAAGAGAGCAGGAGCGAGAACATGGGATTGTATCGATATGATCAAATGGTTGGTTGCTTGCCTGATGGTTCGATGCACTGATACGGTTCTTCGTTAGGGTAATCACGGTACTCCTCGGAGGCAGAACCTGTCGCAAAGGACACCGATACACAACCATCACCAAACAATGTGCAACAATATGATGCATGCATGAAACATGGCAATATGAGTGTGTTGGGCTAATGCAACTAAAACCAGAAGGGTTTGAACAAATTTGAATCAAAGATTCAAATTTCAAACTCAAACATGGCCTTTTAAAGTGCTTTTCCTTGTTCTGCTTAAAACATCAATTTAACTTGTTTGATCATGCATGAAAATAGTACAGATGGATAGATTGGATTTTTCTGATCATTTTTCATATATAATTTGTCTAATTTGGAGTTACAGAATAAAAGTTATGAATTTTTGAAGTTTAAATAATATTCTGGAATTTCCTGATTTAATTTAAATCCAGAAATATATATATTGCGCCAGCATGACGTTAGCATGACGTCAGCGGTCAACTGCGGCTGGCTGGGGTCAAACCTGACGTGTGGGGTCCACACGTCAGTGACAGGGGGGTTTAACAGGGTTAGTTTAATCCTAATTAGGAATTAGTGGCGCTGGGGCCCACTGGTCAGTGTCAGGGGGTTAACTAACAGTGATTAGCACTAATCTGACCACCTGGCCGACGGGGCCCACGCGTCAGTGACCCTGGGGGGGTCAAACCCCAGGTCAAACAGGTCAAACCCACCGGCGACATGACGCCGGCGAGGCCCGAGACGGCGGCGCGATACGGAAACGCGCTACAGGGCATGGGCGAGGCCGTGCTTGGGCTCGTTGGAGAGCCCTTGCTCCCGCGCGTCGAACGGTGGTGGTGGCCGTGCCTGAGGTGGCCGGTACCGACGACGGCGAGCTCGTGAGCGGCGGCCGGAGTTCGGGTGGTGGCGGGTTTGGCGCTACGACCGGTGGTTTGGCGCGCTGAGGGCACTAGGGAGAAGCTCTTGCTTCTCCGCATCCAAAGGAACGGACGGGAGGCCGCGAGGTGGCCGGAGTTGAGCACGGCGTCGACCTCGGCGGCGGCCGGAGCTCGGGCGAGCTCGGAGTTGGCGTTAGGGAGCTCGGCAGGAGGCAAAAGGGGGGTGTTACGACCTCCTGGGGTTGCACTGAGCACGGCCGCGTGCTCGGTTGCAGCTCTAGGCAACGGTGGCTACGGCGGCGACATCGCCGGCGGCGTGGAGTTCTCGGCCAAGACGGGGCTAAGGCCTAGAGGTCGAAAGAGACCAGGGGAGAAGGGGAAGACGACTCGGGGGCTCACCGTGAGTCCGTTTGGAGGGTCAGTGGGCTCGAGGGCGGCCGGAGTGCAGCGAATCGACGGCGATGATCTCCGGTGGCCGAGGAGGGGAACGGCGACGTGGGCGGCGATGCAGGGCTTCCGGAGGGCCGTGGATCGGTGGGGAGGAAGAGGGGGTCGAGGCGGAGCTCGCAAGCACAGCGAGGGGTCGAGGGGGTGGCCGGTGACAGCTGCTATGGCGAACGGCGGCGATGGGTGTGTCGGGTGAGAGAGAGAGCAGGGGGAGAAGCACGGGAGATAGGGGGGGATAAGGCCAGGGGATCGGGGCGGCACCGAGAAGAACCGTCGCGGCGTCGCGCTGGCGGGGTAGGCAGGCAGGCGAGCTGGTGGCGTGGCGCTCCGCCCGTGCACGCGCGCCGGCCACACGCCTGGCCGACTGGCGCCAGGAGGACGACGGCGGTGGTGGGCTGGGCTGGCTTGCTGGGCCAGAGGCGCCAGGTAAGAAGCCCAGGTAAGGTTTCCCTCTTTTATTTATTTCTGTTTTCTAATTTCTGTCATTTGTTTTGATTTAAATAAAATATTAAATCATTTTATTACCTTATGCCAATTTTTGCAGGAGCTAAATATATTATTCCAGAGCTCCCCAACAGGTGGCATAATTTTTGGACATATATTAATATATATAACTAATATATTTCCAATGCAAATATTTATGCATTAATTCCAAATGCCCAAAATAAATACCTATGAGCTCTTAAAAATATTGGTTTGATTTTTATCTCTGTCCAATATTTTCAGAGAGCAACATGAGCATTTTCTTGGACCCTTTTGGAGAAATTTTTATTTGGGTCATTTTCAAAAATGATTCTGAGGGTTTCACAAATCCCCATTTCAAGTTTCTGATGAAAGAGAAAACATGATGCAACACTCTAATGCATGACTAGCTAGGGTGTGACAGTTCCCTTTGTCATCGGTATGTTACTTGCCCGAGATTCGATCATCGGTATCTCAATACCTAGTTCAATCTCGTTACTGGCTAGTCTCTTTACTCGTTATGTAATGCATCATTCTGTAACTAACTCATTAGCTACACTGCTTGCAAGGCTTATTGTGATGTGCATTACCGAGAGGGCCCAGAGATACCTCTCCGACAATCGGTGTGACAAATCCTAATCTCGAAATACGTCAACTCAACAACTACCTTTGGAGACACCTATAGAGCACCTTTATAATCACCCAGTTACGTTGTGACGTTTGGTAGCACACAAAGTGTTCCTCAGTTAAACTGGAGTTACATAATCTCATAGTCATAGGAACATGTATAAGTCATGAAGAAAGCAATAGCAACATATATACTTAAACGATCAAGTGCTAAACTAACGGAATGGGTCAAGTCAATCACATCATTCTCCTAATGATGTGATACCGTTAATCAAATGACAACTCATGTCTATGGTTAGGAAACTTAACCATCTTTGATTTACGAGCTAGTCAAGTAGAGGCATACTAGTGACACTATGTTTGTCTATGTATTCACACATGTATTATGTTTCCGGGTAATACAATTCTAGCATGAATAATAAACATTTACCATGATATAAGGAAATAAATAATAACTTTATTATTGCCTCTAGGGCATATTTCCTTCAGTCTCCCACTTGCACTAGAGTCAATAATCTAGTTCACATCGCCATGTGATTTAACACCAATATTCATATCTGTATATGATTAACACCCTTAGTTCACATCGTCATGTGACCAACACCCAAAGGGTTTACTAGATTCAATAATCTAGTTCACATCGCTATGTGATTAACACCCAAAGAGTACTAAGGTGTGATCATGTTTTGCTCGTGAGAGAAGTTTAGTCAACGGGTCTGACACATTCAGAGACGTACGTATTTTGCAAAATATTATATGTCTACAATGCTCTGTACGGAGCTACTCTAGCTAATTGCTCCCACTTTCAATATGTATCCAGATTGAGACTTAGAGTCATCTGGATCAGTGTCAAAACTTGCATTGACGTAACCCTTTACGACGAACCTCTTGTCACCTCCATAATCGAGAAACATATCCTTATTCCACTAAGGATAATTTTGACCAATGCCCAGTGATCTACTCTTAGATCACTATTGTACTCCCTTGCCAAACCAGGGCAGAGTATACAATAGGTCTGGTCCATAACATGGCATACTTTTATAGAACCTATGACTGAGGCATAGGGAATGACTTTCATTCTCTTTCTATTTTCTGTCGTGGTCGGGATTTGAGTCTTACTAAATTTCACACCTTTGTAGCACAGGCAAGAACTCTTTCTTTGACTGTTCCATTTTGAACTACTTCAAAATCGTATCAAGGTATGTACTCATTGAAAATCTTATAAAGCATCTTGATTTATCTCAATAGATCTTGAAGCTCAATATGTAAGTAGCTTTACTGAGGTCTTTCTTTTAAAGAACTCCTTTCAAACACTTCTTTACGCTTTTCCAGAAAAATTCTACATCATTTCTGATCAACAATATGTCACTCACATATACTTATCAGAAAGGCTGTAGTGCTCTCACTCACTTTATTGTAAATACAGGCTTCACTGTAAGTCTATATAAAACTATATGCTTCGATCAACTTATCAAAGCGTATATTCCAACTCTGGGATGCTTGCACCAGTCCATAGATGGATCGCTGGAGCTTGCACATTTTGTTAGCACCTTTAGGATTGACAAAACCTTCTGGTTGCATCATATACAACTCTTCTTTAAGAAAACCATTAAGGAATGCAGTTTTGACATCCATTAGCCAGATTTCATAAAATTTGGCAATTGCTAACATGATTCGGATAGACTTAAGCATCGCTACAGTTGAGAAATCTCATTGTAGTCAACACCTTGAACTTGTCAAAAACATTTTTGCGACAAGCGAGCTTTGTAGATAGTAACACTACTATCAACGTCTGTCTTCCTCTTGAAGATCCATTTATTTTCTACGGCTTGCCAATCATCGGGCAACTCCACCAAAGTCCACACTTTGTTAACATACATGGATCCCATCTCAGATTTCATGGCCTCAAGCCATTTCGCGGAATCTGGGCTCATCATCGCTTCCTCATAGTTCGTAGGTTCATCATGGTCTAGTAACATGACTTCCAGAACAAGATTACCGTACCACTCTGGTGCGGACCATACTCTGGAAGACCTACGAGGTTCTGTAGTAACTTGATCTAAAGTTTCATGATCATCATCATTAGCTTCCTCACTAATTGGTGTAGGAATCACTGGAACTAATTTCTGTGATGAACTACTTTCCAATTCAAGAGAAGGTACAATTACCTTATCAAGCTCTACTTTCCTCCCACTCACTTCTTCGAGAGAAACTCCTTCTCTAGAAAGGATCCATCTTAGCAACGAATATCTTGCTTTCGGATCTGCGATAGAAGGTGTACCCAATAGTTTCCTTTGGGTATTCTATGAAGACGCACTTCTCCGATTTGGGTTCGAGCTTATCAGGTTGAAACTTTTTCACATAAGCATCGCAGTCCCAAATTTTAAGAAACGACAACTTTGGTTTCTTGCCAAACCACAGTTCATAAGGCGTCGTCTCAACAGATTTAGATGGTGCCCTATTTAAAGTGAATGCAACTATCTCTAATGCATAACCCCAAAACGATAGTGGTAAATTGGTAAGATACATCATAGATCGCACCATATCCAATAAAGTGTGGTTACGACGTTCGGACACACCATTACGCTGTGGTGTTCCATGTGGCGTGAATTGTCAAACTATTCCACATTGTTTAAAATGAAGGCCAAACTCGTAACTCAAATATTCTTCTCTATGATCAGATTGTAGAAACTTTATTTTCTTGTTACGATGATTCTCCACTTCACTCTGAAATTCTTTGAACTTTTCAAATGTTTCAGACTTGTGCTTCATTAAGTAGATATACCCATATCTGCTCAAATCATCTGTGAAGGTCAGAAAATAACGATACACGCCGCGAGCCTTAATACTTATCGGATCGCATACATCGGTATGTATTATTTCCAATAAGTCAGTAGCTCGTTCCATTGTTCCGGGGAACGGAGTTTTAGTCATCTTGCCCAAAAGGCACGGTTCGCAAGCATCAAATGATTCATAACCAAGTGATTCTGAAAATCCATCTTTATGGAGTTTCTTCATGCGCTTTACACCGATATGACCCAAACGGCAGTGCCACAAATAAGTTGCACTATCATTATTAACTTTGCATCTTTTGGCATCAATATTATGAATATGTGTATCACTACGATCGAGATCCAACAAACTATTTTCATTGGGTGTATGACCATTTGAAGGTTTTATTCATGTAAATAGAACAACAATTATTCTCTAACTTTAAATGAATAACCGTATTGCAATAAACATGATCAAATCATATTCATGCTCAACGCAAACGCCAAATAACATTTATTTAGGTTTAACACTAATCCCGAAAGTATAGGGAGTGTGCGATGATGATCATATCAATCTTGGAACCACTTCCAACACACATCGTCACTTCCCTTTCAACTAGTCTCTGTTTATTTTGTAACTCCTGTTTCGAGTTACTAATGTTAGCAACCGAACAAGTATCAAATACTCAGGGGCTACTATAAACACTAGTAAGGCACACATCAATAACCTGTATATCAAATATACCCTTGTTCATTTTGCCATCCTTCTTATCCACCAAATATTCAGGCCATTTCCGCTTCCAGTGACCATTTCCTTTGTAGTGTAAGCACTCAGTTCCAGGCTTTGGTCCAGCTTTGGGTTTCTTCGCGGAAGTGACAACTTGTTTGCCATTCTACTTGAAGTTTCCCTCTCTTTCCCTTTGCCTTTTTCTTGAAACTAGTGGTCTTGTTAATCATCAACACTTGATGCTCTTTCTTGATTTCTACCTTCGATAATTTCAACATCACGAAGAGCTCGGGAATCGTTTTCGTCATCCTTTGCATAGTATAGTTCATCACAAAGTTCTAGTAACTTGGTGATGGTGACTAGAGAACTCTGTCAATCACTATCTTATCTGGAAGATTAACTCCCACTTGATTCAAGCGATTGTAGTACCCAGACAATCTGAGCACATGCTCACTAGTTGAGCGATTCTCCTCCATCTTTTAGCTATAGAACTTGTTAGAGACTTCATATCTCTCAACTCGGGTATTTGCTGGAAATATTAACTTCAACTCCTGGAACATCTCATATGGTCCATGACGTTCAAAACGTCTTTGAAATCCCGATTCTAAGCCGTTAAGCATGGTGCACTAAACTCTCAAGTAGTAATCATATTGAGCTAGCCAAACCTTCATAACGTCTGCATCTACTCCTGCAATAGGTCCGTCACCTAGCGATGCATCAAGGACATAATTCTTCTGTGCAGCAATGAGGACAATCCTCGGATCACGGATCCAATCCGCATCATTGCTACTAACATCTTTCAACACGGTTTTCTCTAGGAACATATCAAAATAAACATATGAAAGCAACAATGTGAGCTATTGATCTACAACATAATTTGCAAAATACTAACAGGACTAAGTTCATGATAAATTTAAGTTCAATTAATCATATTACTTAAGAATCCCCACTTAGATAGACATCTCTCTAATCATCTAAGTGATCACGTGATCCAAATCAACTAAACCATAACCGATCATCACGTGAAATGGAGTAGTTTTCAATGGTGAACATCACTATGTTGATCATATCTACTATATGATTCACGCTCGACCTTTTGGTCTCGGTGTTCCGAGGCCATATCTGCATATGCTAGGCTCGTCAAGTTTAACCTGAGTATTCTGCGTGTGCAAAACTGGCTTGCACCCGTTGTAGATGGACGTAGAGCTTATCACACCCGATCATCATGTTGTGTCTGGGCACGACGAACTTTGGCAACGGTGCGTACTCAGGGAGAACACTTTTATCTTGAAATTTAGTGAGAGATCATCTTATAATGCTACCGTTAATCAAAGCAAGATAAGATGCATAAAAGATAAACATCACATGCAATCAATATAAGTGATATGATATGGCCATCATCATCTTGTACTTGTGATCTCCATCTCCGAAGCAGCGTCATGATCACCATCGTCACCGGCGCGACACCTTGATCTCCATCGTAGCATTGTTGTCGTCTCGCCAACTATTGCTTCTACGACTATCGCTACCGCTTAGTGATAAAGTAAAGCAATTACAGGGCGATTGCATTTCATACAATAAAGAGACAACCATATGGCTCCTGCCAGTTGCCGATAACTTCAGTTACAAAACATGATCATCTCATACAATAAAATATAGCATCACGTCTTGACCATATCACATCACAACATGCCCTACAAAAACAAGTTAGACGTCCTCTACTTTGTTGTTGCAAGTTTTACGTGGCTGCTACGGGCTTAGCAAGAACCGTTCTTACCTACGCATCAAAACCACAACGATAGTTCGTCAAGTTAGTGTTGTTTTAACCTTCGCAAGGACCGGGCGTAGCCACACTCGGTTCAACTAAAGTTGGAGAAACAGACACCCGCTAGTCACCTGTGTGCAAAGCACGGCGGTAAAACCAGTCTCGCGTAAGCGTACGCGTAATGTCGGTCCGGGCCGCTTCATTCAACAATACCGCTGAACCAAAGTATGACATGCTGGTAAGCAGTATGACTTGTATCGCCCACAACTCACTTGTGTTCTACTCGTGCATATAACATCAACGCATAAAACCTAGGCTCGGATGCCACTGTTGGGGAACGTTTTAATTTCAAAAATTTCCTACGCACACGCAAGATCATGGTGATGCATAGCAACAAGAGGGGAGAGTGTTGTCCACGTACCCTCGTAGACCAAAAGCGGAAGCGTTAGAACAACGCGGTTGATGTAGTCGTACGTCTTCACGGCCCGACCGATCAAGCACCGAAACTACGGCACCTCCGAGTTCTAGCACACGTTCAGCTCGATGACAATCCCCGTACTCCGATCCAGCAGAATGTCGGGGAAGAGTTCCGTCAGCACGACGGCGTGGTGACGATCTTGATGTTCTACCGTCGCAGGGCTTCGCCTAAGCACCGCTACAATATTATCGAGGACTTTGGTGGAGGGAGGCACCGCACACGGCTAAGAGATCAAGAGATCAATTGTTGTGTATATGGGGTGCCCCCCTCCCCCGTATATAAAGGAGTGGAGGAGAGGGGACCGGCCAAGGGGGTGGCGCGCCCTAGGGGGGGAGTCCAAACCCAACCGGGAGTAGGACTCCCCCCTTTCCTATTAGGAGTAGGAGAGGGAAGGAAGAGAGGGGAGGGAAGAAGGAAAGGGGGGCCGGCCCCCTTCCCAATTCGGATTGGGCTTGGGGGGGCGCCCCCCCTCCTTTCTTCCTTCTCCCTCCTTTCCACTAAGGCCCAATAAGGCCCATATACCTACCGGGGGGTTCCGATAACCTTCCGGAGCTCCGGTATAGTCCCAATCTCACCCGGAACCTTTCCGGTGTCCAAATATAGTCGTCCAATATATCGATCTTTATGTCTCGGCCATTTCGAGACTCCTCGTCATGTCCGTGATCACATCCGGGACTCCGAACAACCTTCGGTGCATCAAAACACATAAACTCATAATAAAACTGTCAACGAAACCTTAAGCGTGCGGACCCTACGGGTTCGAGAACTTTGTAGACATGACCTAGAACTGTTTTTGGTCAATAACCAATAGCATAACCTGGATGCTCATATTGGCTCCTACATATTCTACGAAGATCTTTATCGGTCAAACCGCATAACAACATACGTTGTTCCCTTTGTCATCGGTATGTTACTTGCCCGAGATTCGATCGTCAGTATCTCAATACCTAGTTCAATCTCATTACTGGCAAGTCTCTTTACTCGTTATGTAATGCATCATTCTGTAACTAACTCATTAGCTCCATTGCTTGCAAGGCTTATTGTGATGTGCATTACCGAGAGGGCTCAGAGATACCTCTCCGACAATCGGAGTGACAAATCCTAATCTCAAAATACGTCAACTCAACAAGTACCTTTGGAGACACTTGTAGAGCACCTTTATAATTACCCAGTTACGTTGTGACATTTGGTAGCACACAAAGTGTTCCTCCGGTAAACGGGAGTTACATAATCTCATAGTCACAGGAACATGTATAAGTCATGAAGAAAGCAATAGCAACATACTTAAACGATCAAGTGTTAAGCTAACGGAATGGGTCAAGTCAATCACATCATTCTCCTAATGATGTGATCTCGTTAATCAAATGACAACTCATGTCTATGGTTAGGAACTTAACCATCTTTGATTTACGAGCTAGTCAAGTAGAGGCATACTAGTGACAGTATGTTTGTCTAAGTATTCACACATGTATTATGTTTCCGGGTAATACAATTCTAGCATGAATAATAAACATTTATCATGATATAAGGAAATAAATAATAACTTTATTATTGCCTCTAGGGCATATTTCCTTCAGTGACGGGGTCACGTTATCGTGAGTCTCTGCTCGTCTCCGCGAGCCCCTCAATGCACTAACAGGTTTGGGTAGTTGTTCTGAGTTGGCCTTTGGCCTTTATGCACTAACCACCACACGGGAATAGTTATGGTCCTCGACGTCGTGGTATCAGCCGAAGCTTTGTCAGACGTCCAGTTCAGCATTGCGGCACGGTCGGATCGAGCCGACCATCCGAGGCGGTGCTGGTATCCACCATGCTCGCAACAATGGGCGATGGGCCCAAGACCCCGGAGTGCTTAGGATGTAGACCCGCGGGGGACCTCTCTGCTGAGCTTAGGTAGGGATGCGACGTGTTGATCTTCCAAGGACATGCATTGACTCAGAAAAGGGTGTTCGGCCAAAGTAATCAAGCGTGTTGTGTAACGTGGTGCACCCCTGCAGGGAAGTTATCTATTCGAATATCGTGTCCACGGTAATGGACTTTCAGACTTGTGTCCTGGTCTGTTACAACTAGAACTGGTTACTTGAGACATGTGATGGATATGTTGGCTCCGGGATTGCTTTCTCGCAGGGAGTCGAGGAAGGATCTCTGGGCATTAATATTATAACATGCTTGTTAATTAAACTGCTATTTTGTACTCTTCTAAATGCTGCAAGATGCTTGGAGCTGCTTGAAGATGCTAGTCTTCGATAGGCTAGGCTTTCCCCTTCTATTCTGGCATTCTGCAGTATAGTCCACACATACAACCCTTCCATTTAATACCAATGCATACTTAGTATAGATCTGATACTTGCGAGTACTTTGGATGAGTACTCATGGTTGCTTTGCTACCCCTTCTCCCCCTTCTTTCTTCTTTCTGGCTGTTGCAACCAGATGGTGGATCCGATGAGTCAGAAGCCACCACTGATGGATACTACTACCCCGATGGAGCCTACTACTACGTAGAGATCGCCACCGACCAGGAGTGGTTAGGAGGTCCCAGGCAGGAGGCCTTGCCTCTTCGAGCGTTGATGTTTGTGCTAGTCTTCTTAAGGCACCCTTGTTTAACTTATGTATGTACTCAGATATTGTTATTTCCGCCGACTCTTGTGTATCGAGCTATGTATTCGAGCCCTCGAGCCCCTGGCTTGTAATATGAAGCTTGTATTATTTTGATTTGTGTCTAGGGTTGTCTTGTGATATCTTTCCGTAAGTCACTGATCTTGATCATACACATTTACATGTATGATTAGTATACAATTAAATCGGGGGTGTCACAATAATAGACAACCAAGAAAGCACAAAGCTTTGAGACCCTTAAAATTTGGAACGGCATGCATGTTTGTTGTTTAGTACCCACTTCGGGTACATGTTGTCCCAGACATATATGAAACTATGGTTCTAAGAAATTATACAGACAAAGTGGCTTAGCCTTAGAAAATAGTACTACTTCTGTCCAGATGCAATTATTATACAAAAAAGTGGCTTAGCATTAGAAATAGTACTATTTTATTCCGGACGCAATTTCCCTGATTCTAGGTCTGTTTGATTGACTAGCACATATGACCGTATGTTGCAACAGGAGAGAAAAATATCGGTTATATGCAAGCACAACTTCCTGTAGCGAATTCAACACGATAAAAATGCTAGTTGTCACGTCCACCAAAGCGACAAACAGTGAAACATGCGGATGAATTTGCACGCCAAAGTCTAGAAAAAATGCATATCTGCCTCACATTATTCACATATGCTCATGCATTGCATGGAAGAAAAAATTGTCGGTTATGTGAAAGTGAATTTGTTGCGGAAAAATTGCATGTTGGCCGATCCACTTTGATTGCAGGTAGGCAAGTCGAGCACGAATATCATCAGTTTCGGGCTATATATACACCTTTTTTCCAGCCCACAAATTTTCCCTGCAATCTTCCCTTCTACACCAGTCCACACAATAATTCCTTTAATTATGCACCTTTTCTCTAGCCCACAAATATTTATTAAATTAATTTAAACCCATAATCCTTCCTCTTTAATTATGCTCTTTTGTTTCTATCCCTGCTATCTTCTCTTCTACTTGGTCCAAGCTTGGAGAACCCCTCAGTCCAAGCTTGGAGATGTCTACTCCGAGAGGATCTCAAGAAGATTACATTGAGAACCAAAGAGAAACACAGAGAAGCTTTCAGAGGATGGATAACAGATAACCTAGCTTAATTCATTATGGATTTTCCTCGAACTGGTGTTGGTTAGATGGCCCGGATGTATTTTCTTCATGTACATAAGTTTGCTTAAATTTGAATGAAAATTACCGTAGAACGATTGTTCTACGGTCTTTGGTTCAAAAAAAAATCTTCTCTTCTACTCCATCCCACACAATACTTTCATTAGTTATGCACCTTTTCTCTAGACCACAAATATTTATTGAATCAATTTATTCCAGCCCATAATCTTTCCTCGTCAAATATGCACTTTTTTTCCACCTCACCCAAATCCTCCCCCACCTTTTATAGCCGTGTCATGGGCTGCAAAGCATCTCCCGCCTTTTTATTTAAGAGATCCAGCCTCTCCTACCTTTTTCTTTGAGGGATCCCGTTTAGTTAGTTCACGTCAGACAACGATGCCGAACATATATAAATTGGTGAGAATCGGTTTTGTGTAGCAAGGTGGGACTATTCAATACTCCCTCCTTTCCTTTATATAAGGTGTACTTGTTTTTTGACAAAAATTCACAATGTAAAGTGCATTTCTTCTAAATTCACATAATTCCCTTTTTATCCCTCCAGAAAGAGGAAAGTGTCTCTTTCTTGATTTTCTGTATCTCTCCTTGTATCAAAAGAAGGAAACTATCTCTCTCTTGATTGCATGTCTCTATTACTTTTCTCTACACACCGATTTACTTGCCACTAACCAACAAATTTGCCAGGGGTAATTTTGTCCTAACGCGTTTATAATTACGCGCCTTGGTCACCGTGCAAGGTTTTTGTCCGTTGACGATGTTTTGTGCGTTGTGATTCAGCTGGCCCGACAGCTAGAATGCAGGTCGAGGCCCATTACAGCCGTCTGCCCTATGCAGTTCCTTAAAGGGAAATCCTATTTGGCGCTGCAGGCGCCGGTTAACATGCATTTCGTTAACGGGCGCCTGCAGCGCACATCACCTACCGCGAGCTGGGCCGGCCCATTTACTTGTTTTCTCATTTTGATAAATCGCAAAAAAGAGCGGTCTAGGTAGGATTCAAACCAGTGATCTCCTGGTTTCGAGAACGCCACGATAACCACCAACCCACCTCCTTCAGATCTAACTGATTACCTTCTTTTGAGAGTATTTACTTACTATTTTTTCGAACGATTTTGTTTGATTTTTTCTTTTTACTTTCTTTTTATTCTTACACTTCTCGATAATTATTAAATGCGCGAACTTTTGTCATTCTCGCTATTTTGTTTTGGTAAAATCGATGAATTATTTTTCAGTTCGTGAACCTTTTTTTAATTCAATGAACTATTGTTTTCGAAATCAATGAACTTTCTTTCAGAAGTTGTGAACTTTTTTTCAAAACTCGTGAACTTTCATGAAAATGGGTGAACTTTTTTTCAAAACCGATGAACTTTTTTCAAATGTATGAACTCTTTGTGAAAATCGATGAACTTTTTCAATTTTCTTGAACTATTTTGTATTTGATGAACTTTTCCAAAATTTTCATGAACTTTTTTCAAACTCACGAACTTTTTTAATTTTGCTAACTTTTCTGGAATTAGTGAACTTTTTCAAATTTATAAATTTTTTTCTCGAAATAGTGAACTTTTTTCAATTCTCGTTAGCTTTCTTGAATAAGTGAACCTTTTCTTTTTGAAACAAATTTGTGAACCTTTTTTAAATCTGTGAACATGTAAATTTTTGAACAGCGCGGCTGCAATTGTCCTTAAACCCTTCGCGGTAATATTAGCCAGTCTTATGATGCGGGTGTAGTGGTAAGCCAACTGCGTACTGGAAGGCAACGATGCATGTTCGAATCCTCGACGCGACAAGTTTTTGAGGTAATTTTTTGCTGTTGTTGCTTGTTCGTGGGCCGGCCCACTAAGGTGGCGCAGCGAGCGCCAGTTTGGTTCAGCGGCGCTGAACGCGCTGAATAGGAGGTCCCTTCCTTAAACACGTATAAATATAATGCAACTTTTCTATTCAAAAGCGTATCATTGCCTAGTTGGTTAGGAGAGATAGCACGGTGTGTGAGATTTAGAGATCGACTATTCCCACATGCAGGTATATTTTTTCATTGAATTATTACTATATGCACCATGGGCCGGCCAAGCCCAAGTTAGCGTAGCGATGCCCACAAATGCATTGCACTGAAACTGTTTTTGCACGTGCGAAATGTTCGCTCACAATAAAATAAAATACATATATGAAACGTTAAATGTTTAACTATGGGTTGATTCTCGTAAAGGCCTAGGGTTTTTCTGCAAAATAGCATGACAAACCAAAAATATCTATTCCCTTTATTACTAGGTATAGATGTATGGTTATTTTCAAAAAAAAGGTATAGATGTATGATTCACGTCGTGCCTACTACAAGTCGACATTATTTAAATAAGTTTAGTTGGATCATAGAAAAAAGAAAAAAAATATTTTCGAGATATTTGAGTAGATTTAAATCTTTATGTGAAGCACATTGTAGAAAAATACTTTAAATAATTTATATTTTTGTTGCAAATTAAAAAAATTATATAGAGTTCAATTCTGAAAAAATAACATCGGCTTGTCTATATACCCACTAATAAAGTAATTAGTGCTTCTACCCGTCCGTCCATAAATAACTCACTATGTCACCCACAAGTGAAGAAAACGATTCAATTTTTTTCCCAAGTCGCCATCTGGTTCGGTTCTTTTACCGTGATACGCTCATATATCACAAGCACATAAGCACCACAATAGCTAAAGCCTGAGTCTTCCACACTGGAGACTCGGGTTTGATTATACACTTTTTCTTTTTGAATGGAAATGTGTCACCGCACACGTTCATGGGCCTGCCCATGTGCGGGGCGTGACGGCCCCTTTTTTCATTTCTTTTTTTGCTTTTTATTTTATCCTCTTTTTTTTGTTTTTTCTTATTTAAATTAATTTGATGTTTTATAAAATTCCAAATTTCAGAAAATTGTGATTTTTTAAAAATAATCGATAAATCTTAAAATGTTCATGAATTCAAAAAAAGTTCAAAAAATCATAAAAGGTTCATGATTTTATAAAATTGTCCAGATACTATAAAAAATCAATTTTGAAAAAAAGTTCATTGTTTATAAAAAAATAGTGTATTCAAAACATATTCAGGAATTGTTAAAAAATCCATGAAATATTCATAAAAATTCAAACGGATTCGTAAATAACAAACAAAACAAACCATCGCTTACATAGAGGTTTTATTAGGGAATCTTTAGAGTTTGTTTTATGATTTTATTTAATCCATCACGTGTCGTGTAAATAAAAGGTTTTTGTGTTCTGTACAACGCTGAGCCCCCAAAAAAATTGACACAACTTCCTATGGGTTAGTTTTTGCAAGGTATATGAAAATGACAAAATGTCTAATTTGCCTCCATACACAACTATGTTTATTTTGGTACCACCATTTTACTGATCATGAAAAACACCATGACGCTAGATCAATGCGAGACACATCATTCATTAGTCTAGCTCATGAAGGGTCCATCAATGCAGTTTGCTCAGCCAAAAAATGTTTTGTTGTGGTGCCATAGGAAATCAAGTCATGATGAGACCATCACATTTTCAATTTTTAAAATGACTTTTTAAAAGTCCCTATCTCATCATGATATGATTCAGATGTAGTTTATGAAATGACCTTTTAAAATACCTTATCTCATCCTGGCATATGTTGTAGACTTTTTTTTATCTCTACCACATATGTATAATCTGATTGTTTTCCCCTGCTACAATGCACAGGCATATTTGCTAGTAAAAAAATACATAAGATCTTGACATAAACATCAAGAATATAATAAATTTATTACCAAAAAAAGGTCTTGACTCTGCATGAAAATGTGATTATGTGCTACAAGCAATGACTATACTAGAAACAAACAAAAAAAGCAAGTTAGGCCAGTAATAATAAATAAAAAAGGAGGGAGCACAACATATTAAGATATTATCGGTCAAAGCGAAGACCTGATCTGAGGGAGTAGTAAGAATTCCAGTGAAATAGTACGCTTTGATTAAAACTAGTAGAAGGTTGAGCATGTTTCGTTGCGCCGTTGGTGCAGTGGTGTAACATGTTGGTGTTCTTTTTATCTAGACTAGATGGTGAGTGGAAGTGTAGGACCGATGTGTTTCTAGACTGGTCGTTGTCAATTATTTTAAGAAATCGTTGATCCCGTCAAAATCGTGAATTAAGAGAATCGTTGAGGCAAATCCAGCATTAAACCCCTGAATTGAGTGAAACGGCTTCGAAATTAAGAGATCCCAAAATAAGTGCCTCGACTATGTATACTAGCTCTAATGCAAATTTATACTAAGCTTAAGACACTTATTTTAAGACGAAGGAAATAGATGATAGATCCTCCTTGCGCGGAATATGTCGAACAGCACTAAAAAAAACCGTAATATATCACACACAAAGGGAAAAGGAAAGTTAGCCCCAATAATCTAACAAAAAGACAAAGGAAAAGAAAGTTAGACGCGCGTGGCGCTCGGCGCGGGGCGCCCCGTCACGGCCCCCTTGGGGCGCGTGCACCGGCCGCCACCCTCGGGGCGCGTGCGCGCCACATGACCCGAACAACCGTCACATGATGCAACCCAACCCAAACCAAACCGCCGTGGCTTTCCTCCCCCTCCCCGCAAAAAAATCCCCCGCCCTCGCATCCCAGCCGTCCATCCGTCCCGTGCACCTCGGGCAGATAAATACCTCGAGCCAACCAAACCCAGAGTCCCACCCGAACCCAAGCCCCCTCTCCCCTCCTCTCCGGCGGCCGTCGCTTTCCCCTCGGACTCCTCCTCTCCGCTCGCCCGCCCGCCAGCCAGACGCTGCCGGTTCTCCACGTCTCGCCCCCTCCTCCCTCCGGCCTCCGCCTACGACGCGCTCCAGGTGAGTTCTTGGTCCTTATCCTCCTCGCGCCTCCTCCTCCTTCTTGGTTTCGTCTCTGGTGCCTCTGCTTAGCGGGTTCTTTGGAGGAAGCAAGATTGCCCCCTTCTCCGTGCTCCCTTCTCCGCCGTCGTGGCCGTGCTTGCCGCGCCGCCGTCGTGGGATTGGGCCGCTCCGCCGTAGGTGTGGCGGGCTAGGCTCTAGGGGTTTAAATCTGTCTGTGCGGGGGAAAGTTCGCTGCGAGAGTTCTTGCGGTGGTGGTCGACAGTTAGATGGACGGGATCTCCGAGCGAGGGCTTCATGGTTTCTGAAGGTCTTTGCTAAGATGCGTATCAGTCGATGAAAATTCTCAGTCTTTCTGGGAAAAAGACGGTTCAATTTTACGATTCTGTAGCAGCATGTCGACATGGATAGTGGCAAGCCCAGATATTTTTATCAAGAAGAGAAGTCTGGGATTGTTATGCTGGGTCACTGAAGCGGAACTAGTTATAGTTATGCAGAATAACTGAGACAGAACTAATTGTAGTTATGCAGAATAATTTAAGCAGAA
Source organism: Triticum dicoccoides (assembly GCF_002162155.2). Lineage (NCBI taxonomy): Eukaryota > Viridiplantae > Streptophyta > Magnoliopsida > Poales > Poaceae > Triticum > Triticum dicoccoides. The sequence continues at coordinate 676,731,923 of NC_041393.1, read as the reverse complement.
TAACTGAGGCAGAATTAATTATTATGCTATGATATGCAGAATAACTGAAGCATAATTACTGAATCAGGACTTAACTGTGTACAACATGCTCAAAGAATTTCAATACTTGTTTTTTCTAGTGGCGTGTAAAATGAGTGGGGAGATCTTTGATGGGCTCTCGCTATTCAATGCAAGCATGAAACTGTGCAAAGATACTTTATCTTTATTTAAGATTGATGTACTCCTACTCATGATTGGGGAATACTTCAATCAATGTGCAGGTCCTTGTTGAGTGAAGCATCCTCCTTCCTTTTTCTGACATGGGTATGGAGCATTTGATGAGTGTCGTGAATCCTTCATCAGGTTAGCCAAACGTTTCCCTCTGCCGATACAGTTTCTATGCATAGCAGACTGTGACTGACTATTTGTACATAGGTTACATCTCACAAAGAGGTTTCGAACGTCGTGGTGATGGAACGATGGAGGAAATGAAAGAGCGACAGAAACAGAGGACAGAAAAAATGATGGAAGACTACCAAAACACAGAAAGCAGAGATGGAGCGATCAGATGTCCAATTCCATGCAAAAGCAGCAGGTATTTTCTCAACTCTCTGGTCAACTAGAATTTACTACGGTTCACAGTCTGCATCTTGTATGTACTAGTCAGTAGTTATATAAAGCCACCATGGTCTTTAAATACATGTTTCTAAGAAATTACCAAATGTAGCTATTTTCTAGAGTTGTCCCAATCAGGATTTTCTCATTTGTATTTTAAATGGATAAACACTATGCAATGATTTTACAGCTAGTACACTCTGCTCTGATATGAATTTTTCATAATTAATTGGGCTTTAAAACATCTACAAAGTTGATCAGATTTTCTTTTGAGTTCTGACATTTTGATCTTTATTAAGACTCATGATTTTTCTTCTTCTTTGTTCAGACCGTACAGGGAGTATGATTTTAAAAGTGCACAAGATCTCTCTGATTTTATGGTGAGCAAGGTTAGTCTCTCTCTCTCTCTCTCTCTCTCTCTCTCTCTCTCTGATGTTCGAGAAATGTGCTTGCACTTTCCAGTCATAGGCTATTTCATATTTTTTCTTTTGAGCTGTGTTGGAGTAAATTGTTAGCACAGCTAAACAAACAGTCTGACGTTTACTTGTCATTTAACCAAGTCCCTCTTAATAATAGTTGGTTTGACAATCTGCAGGCTTCTCCTCCATACTTCATGGGATCTCCACCAGTTCGTGCAAGCAATCCCCTTGTCAATGACAGGCAGTTCCGTGCTTGGAAAGTACAAAGCGTTGATGAGTCGCTCGGCATTCCTATACCAACCAGGGGCTACTGCGTTGGCTACAACAAAAGGGCAGGGTCTACTACAGAGGACTGAAGCTACATTTATCAGTTTCATGACCTCGCTGTGAAGTGTAGTTGTAACAAGGGAAAATTGTACATAGGAAGTCATCACCTTCGGAAGCTTCCCGTTTTCGAGGCTTTTTGTGGCATGTCATTGGTAGTTATGTGTATATATCTTTTCGTTCAGTTTTGCGGGCAGCGAGGCTAGTTTTGGCAAATAAATTTGTCAAACTCTGTTGTTGAGAATTGAGGCTTTTGTTCAGGTTTAATGGAAATGACAGCATTTCTTTAGCTTCTAATTGCCGTGTTAATCTGTGCTGGATGTGTTACTCGCTGTTATGAGCTGATTTTTTGTCACGGTTATTGCTGGAACCCATTGACTGTTGGTCGGTACAGCAAGATCAGGATCATGTTTTGTATTTCTGAGCTCACCTTGTCACTGATACATACATTTCACAGAAGCTTTCTGAAGCTTCACATCTCGTTTGCTTTTCAACCGATTGCTGTAACATTTGCTCTATATCCCACTGACTCTTGATTGATGGTATATATTATCAACACATACTGTCATTTTTGTCTTCTGTAAATGTTCTTTGGCCTTGTCTGCCTGTTGAATTGCTGATCTTTTCTCTGATGCCCACCATCAAACTTCAGTGGGACGACCTGCTTGATGTATGAAGCGCCTGGGAAGTTTCTCCTTTCCTTTGCTAGCGACCGGAGCTCCGGTAGCCAGTACGCGACATATTCGCCGTCAGGATCGTACGTCTTGGCCTACAGAGGAATGTTCACTCGTGATCAGACTAAGGTATGAGTAGTAAAAAACCACCGTGCTCTGATATTAAGATCTTAGGGTTAGGAGGCAATACATTGATGCTCAAAACCTACACTTTCATGGTTGTTCTTAGGTCACCATGCTCATTTGCCAATACGCTAGCTATGGTGGTTTTGGGTAGTATGATTGACTGGAGTTCAGTCTGTTAAAAACAAGTATTCAGATGTTGGTGGTATTTAGTCTTGATGCTTACTTGCTTGGGTATGCTAAAGTATCGGTCTTCTCGTGGATCATTGCCAACTCCTGTCAAGGGTCCAGCAGCAGTTCAGTCAGTTCAAGTATCTCAGCAATTTATGTGTACATGAGCTCCTAATTTTGCATTATGTGCTTGAACCATGCTATGCTATCTAGTATGAAGTATCAAAGATGGTAATGGGGCACAAGGAAACACTGACCTGCTCCATATGTCCAATTGCCATAATTAGAAGCCGGGTCATAATCCAGAAGGCATGTTTCAAACCATTCAGCTCCCATTCGCCAGTCGATACCCATGTCCCGGACCAAAAAAGAGCAGACAATCTGCATAGAAGATCATTGAACGATTGGCATATGCGAAAAGATGGCCTGCATTTAACCCAAATGTGCAGTCATGCTGATGATCAGCGGTATGTCGAAAGTTACCTGACGGCCACGGTTGGACATGAAACCAGTAGCTAAGAGCTCCTTCATGTTGGCATCAATAAGAGGGTACCTGAATTTCACCATAACCAAATTCAGAACTCAGAAGGTATGGCGAGGAGCAAAAAGACGGAACAACTTGGAGTATGCCGATGCCGTACCCGGTCCGACCATCTTTCCAAGATTCGAACAACGCCTCATCTTGGCTCCACTTGGACGCCACTTTTCTCGGCCCCCCTACAACATTCACAAAAGGATTATGCTCTCTTGCTGGCCGTGACCTTTTTTCCAGATAAAACATCTGCGCATTATTTTCGTAATAAACTGGAAAAGCAAGAAATCAGAATGATACATTTCCTCACGATGAGGGGAGAGACAATTGTATCCTTACCCAAGTGGAAAATGGAGTTCCCATATTTTGCTGAAAGGAATCTGAAGTAGTCCCTCCATATCAGCTCAAACAAAACCCTGAAACCATTGCCATGTCAGCCAGTAAAGGCAGACCAGACAGTATGAATCTGAGCATTCCTTACAAAAACTTCAACATGAAATTTAGGCCAGATATGCACACTGACTAACCAGTATGTGGAATCATTTGCCACTTGCTGCTTCTCATATCTCTTAACCTGAATAATCACCAGACATTTAGCACAAGAGAGAAAGAGCTGATAATGTGCGCAGACAACGCTAAATATCCACCTCTTCGCAAACATAGCGCGGCGAAAGGCTGCCGGAGGCAAGCCAAGGGGAGAACTTGGTGGAGTAGTCCGGCCCAAGCATGCCGTTCCTGGTCTCTTTGTAGACTTTCACCTGATCATTCTTCCAGAAGTACTCGTGAACCCTTCCGAGAGCCGCGCTCTCCCCTCCGACGAAACGCATTCCCTTCTCTGACTACATAGAGAGGCAAATTAAACAGTACCAACTGGAAGTGAAATTCTAGAACCATATCCAAACAAGGTACCACAGTGGGGGTACTGAAGATCAGTATGTGGAATACAGTTAACTGAACCTGCCTTCGTTACACTTAGGCCCAGTGACTCCAGAGTCGGTATCGACCCCCACCCGCCGAGCTCATCCAGGCCGGAGCCCGGGGCCGGCCCGAGCGAAGGCGGCAGCTTGCCACAGCTCCGGACCGAGGACTTCGACTCGACCGCCTGCACGGCAGAAGCATCACATTTCATGAACAACACCCACCAACCTTACCATTGCAATTTACAGAGGAATCAGGATGAATGGAGAGCACCTACCTTTCTGAACTGTGTGTACACGTCCGGCAGGTTGCTCACCGGGAACGGGAGATCGTCGGTGTGGTACATCGTCGCTCCCCAGACGAGCTGAAGCTTGGGGCTGAGAGGCCTATTATTCCGGCCAGAAGCTCCTCCCTGTCCTTGAGGGAGAACCACCTGCTCCAAGCCTCTGCGCACGAGGCGCTCCACGAGGAGCTCCTCGCTGCAGGTCTCCTTGTGGGCATAGACCTGAAGATCGACCGGGAAATTCAGTATCAAGCTGAAGCAATTAACCGGCTAGGTGGATATGATATTGTGCTGTGCAGATGGGGCTCTTACTGTGTGTGCACTGACGGCCTTGGCGATCGCAGGGAGGATGTCTTCAGGCTTGCCGTGCCGGACGAGCAGGTCGAGCCCGCGCTTCTGCAGGTTCCGCTTCAGGTCTCCCAGGCACTCTATCAGGAACTGCGCCCTCAATGCTGCAGCAATCGATCAGTCAGTCAGTCAGTCAGTCAGTCGGATCAATCGAGGTTCAGTGTCGTCGATGGCGTGGAAATTTGCTGTGATGTGCCTCGCCTCCGGTCTTGGGGAAGCCGAAGCGGTGGGTGGCGCCGGCGAGGGCGCGGGGGTCGACGCAGTAGACGGGGAGGACGGCGCCGGAGGCCGCCCACGCGCGCGCCAGCGCCTCGTTGTCCAGCACCCGGAGGTCGCTCCTGAACCACACGACGGCCACGCCGACCGCGCCGACTGCCCTCCGAAGGCCCGGCGAGGTGTGTCTCCGGAATGCGTCGTCAGCCGCCGCGGCGGTCTCGTCGAGGCCGAGGGACGGCACCGCCGCCGCCAGCACGGCGCGCGGGGGGCGGAACGGGCTCGAGCTCGAGGTCGAGGCGGCCATGGAGATGAGGGCGCGGAGGCTGGCGGTTGGCTGTCGCGGGAGGAGGAGGAGTGATTGCGCGGCGGCGGGAGGGAAGGAGGAGGCGGAGGAGGAGAGGAGGTGGTGGTGGAGCATTTTTTTCTGGACTGGGAGGTGAGGTTTTTGAGAGTTGAGGGGGGTGTGTGGAAGATGGAGGCGGGAGGAAGGTGGAGGGAAGAGCGGGGAGGGTGCCACGTGGGGGCATTTGAGTGGTGCTACGTGGATGGATGTGAGCCTGGGGATGGGTGATGGATAATGTGGGCCATAGCACAGAGGTTTTATGGTGGTGGACCTAGATGGCAGCGTGTTGCTGTCATCATTTTCTAAGGGATTTAAATTTCGAAAAGTACAAAAATACAAAGATGACATGCCACATAAGGCTGCGTTTGGCAGCAAGGTTTTTTCAAAGTTTTCCGATAATACTGCGGTTTCTGGAAAAAGCAATGATTTTCAATACTTTGATGCGTTTGACTTCAGAAAAAACTGAAGTTTTATAAACCACAGTGTCCCCGAAACCATGGTATTTTTGCTGTATTGGAAAAAGAGGTCCGGACCTCTTTTTTCTAAACCGAACAAAGGGCAATCAATGTCGCTGTCTACATCGAGATAATTGTACCTGATGAGATCGCCTCCTACTTTTCCTCTGTCTGATATCTCGTAAACCAATTCTCTTATATCTCCTGCTTATTAGCCGATTTTGTTTGATCGCGTACGTATAGTTGGTCTCTTGGGTGGTCCTTCTTTCAGCCGGGAGTACAAACGGCGCACATAGAACTTTGACCCGACTAGAAGTACATGCACGTACAGAAATAATATGATGGCAACACTACTAAGATTATACTATTACTTTAATCTAGTTGATTACTGAACTTAAGTTGCCACGTGCTCTTGGTCAATCATGTACGTCCTGTTTAAATACTTGGTCAAAACTTTGGTAAAACAGCAGCAGCCAAACACATGTAAAACTGAGAAAAAAGTTGGTTTTAAGAAACTGTACTATTCCTTGCCCATCCATCAGAATACTACGGTTTTCAATAACCACAGTTTTCTAAAAAATTTGCTGCCAAACTAAGCCTAAATGG
>NC_041393.1:676715577-676725624 GCF_002162155.2 Triticum dicoccoides | reverse complement strand
GAAGTTTCGCGAGGTAACATTGCTATTCTTGGCGAAGAAAACCAAAAATGAGCCTCCCAATTGCTTCAGCCATGGTTTTTCTTTATAGTGCTGATTTTATCTTTTTGCTCGGAATATCGCGGATGTCATTTCCTTGCAAAACTTATGAGTATGAAGTTAAAGAATTGTTTGACTTTCGATCAAATTATTGACGCAACAGCAGGGCACGGCTCTCTGTGTTTTCTTGACGCCTACTCCAGATACCATCAAATTAAGATGAAGGAATCGGACCAGGTTGCAAGCACGTTCATCTTTAGTATTATTTCCCCATTTTTTGGGTTGCATCCAGGTTCCAAAAATCCATGTCCATGGAAACTTCCCCTAAATGCGACGTGTCGAGAACATATCTAGTAGCATTTTGCTAGAAACACCAAATACCACCATAGGCCACCAGAAACTGGAGTCAAAGAACTTCGACATGACATTACGACTTTAATGAGGCACACGTTTCTATTGCTTATCAAACATACATTGAGAAAATGAATAAATCAACACAGCATGTGGTTAATTAACCATGTTACGGAAATTGAATAAATCTTCCATTTTGTTTATCTGGTAAAATAAAAACTAGCTCATGGTATCTCCGGAATACACTGAACAAAACATACAAATATTTGACAAGCGAGCTGTTTTTGGTGCAACACAATGATGTTGTGGTGGGAGGCAAAGTGAGCACTGGAGGAAACATGAAACAGGCGCTCTTCAGAAGCAAGGAGAAAGCTGATCCTTTCTTTACTCACTCCTTTTGGGTGAGCATACATACATATCTAATCATCCAACAATAGGCATCACAAGCCCAGCATATGCAAAAACAAAAAGGCAACACATTATGCTCAATATACGTGGTTGATTCACAATTTTACATGTTGTAGGTTATCTTGTTCAGTTTTGTTTGCCTGCCATATATAACTTTCGGAGTTAACTGATACACATATATGTATAACTTTCAGACTTAAATTTCAGAGGTATCCTGGAGTCCCTGTCAATATTCTTATTCCCCAATTTGGTTCAACTTCTATTGAGGTACCTTTTCCTCACTACCACATAAATATGATATGTTTAACTCATCTTGGACAAATTGATAAGGTGCATGCATTGTGTCGCAATTTAATCCGCAGAAAAGTAGTTGTTCTTTATTTTTCTGTCTGCAATAAGATGACTAAGTATGTTATGTCTGCAACTCTGCATACAAGTATTTCTGATCAAGCTTATATGCCTCTTCTGAGCAGCGCTTAGATGCACTTTCTATCCCTGGTTTGCAAATTTGTCGCAGTCCTCACTTCTTAGCAGTTGAAATAGTTATCTCCTTTTCAGCGACAGAGGCTTGATAATAGAAAAGGATCTGCTAGAGTTGTGCATCATCTAGGCTCTCATTGATTGTTTGGAGCATGCTTACTGTTTTCCTGATAGACAATATAAGTCAATTGTGTAAAACTGTATCGAAGCGTCTCAATGCCCATACACAGGCACCCGCATGTTATATATTGATATTGTGGTTTGTGATACAAGAAAGGTTGTTGGGAAACAACCATATGAGAGATTACAAGGGGTTTAAGATAGAGATAACTAGAGATTACAATCTATCTCTAGACACAACCGAAACAGGTACATAACTACCTGTACCTATACGCCACCTGTACCCATACATTTAACACCCTCCCATAATCATAACTTGGTCAAGTTAAGATTACGCTTGAATTCTTCAAATGGTATGGTTGGTAGTGCTTTTGTAAAACCATCTGCGACTTGATCTTTTGAATGCACAAACCTTATCTCCAATTCCTTGCTTGCAACTCTTTCCCTTACAAAGTGATAGTCAATCTCAATGTGTTTAGACCGTGCGTGAAAAACAGGATTAACTGAAAGATACGTTGCACCTAGGTTGTCACACCAAAGACATGGAGTTGGAGAACAATATATCCCAAGCTCCTTGAGCATGGACTTAACCCATATAACTTCTGTCGTTGCATTTGCCGATGCTTTATACTCTGCTTCAGTACTTGACCTGGACACCATAGCTTGCTAAAGGAAATATGCCCTAGAGGCAATAATAAAGTTATTATTTATTTCCTCATATCATGATAAATGTTTATTATTCATGCTAGAATTGTATTAACCGGAAACATGATACATGTGTGAATACATAGACAAACATATAGTCACTAGTATGCCTCTACTTGACTAGCTCATTAATCAAAGATGGTTATGTTTCCTAACCATAGACATGTGTTGTCATTTGATTAATGGGATCACATCATTAGAAGAATGATGTGATTGACATGACCCATTCCGTTAGCCTAGCACTTGATCGTTTAGTATGTTGCTATTGCTTTCTTCATGACTTATACGAAGTTCCTGCAACTATGAGATTGTGCAACTCACGTTTACCGGAAGAACACTTTGTGTGCTACCAAAAGTCACAACGTAACTGGGTGATTATAAAGGTGCTCTACAGGTGTTTCCGAAGGTACATGTTGAGTTGGCATAATTCGAGATTAGGTTTTGTCACTCCGATTGTCGGAGAGGTATCTCTGGGCCCTCTCGATAATACTCATCACTTAAGCCTTGCAAGCATTATAACTAATGAGTTAGTAATAAAATGATGTGTTACAGAACGAGTAAAGAGACTTGCCAGTAACGAGATTGAACTAGGTATTGGATATCGACGATCAAATCTCGGGCAAGTAACATACCGATGACAAAGGGAACAACGTATGTTGTTATGCGGTTTGACCGATAAAGATCTTCGTAGAATATGTAGGAACCAATATGGGCATCCAGGTTCCGCTATTGGTTATTGACCAAGAATGGTTCTAGGTCATGTCTACATAGTTCTCGAACCCGTAGGGTCCGCACGCTTAACGTTACGATGACAGTTTTATTATGAGTTTATAAGTTTTGATGTACCGAAGTTTGTTCGGAGCCCCGGATGTGATCACGGACATGACGAGGAGTCTCGAAATGGTCGAGACATAAAGATTGATATATTGGAAGCCTATATTTGGACATCGGAAAGGTTCCGGGTGAAATCGGGATTTTACCGGAACACGGGGGGGTTACCGGAACCCTCCCGGGGATTAATGGGCCTTAGTGGGCCATGAGGGAGAAGAGGAGGGCCGGCCAGGGCAGGCCGCACGCCCCCTCCCCCCCTAGTCCGAATAGGACAAGGAAAAGGGGGCGGCGCCCCCCTTTCCTCTTTCCCCTCCCCCCTTTCCTTCTCCACCAAGGCAAGAGGGGGGAGTCCTACTCCCGGTGGGAGTAGGACTCCTCCAGGCGCACCCCAAAGGGGCCGGCCGCACCTCCCCCTCCCTCCTTTATATACGGGGGCAAGGGGGCACCCCATAACACACAAGTTAATCTACGGATCGTTCCTTAGCCGTGTGCGGTGCCCCCCTCCACCATATTCCACCTCGGTCATATCATCGCGAAGCTTAGGCGAAGCCCTGCGCCGGTAGAACATCATCATCATCACCACGCCGTCGTGCTGACGGAACTCATCCCCGATGCTTTGCTGGATCGGAGCCCGGGGATCGTCATCGAGCTGAACGTGTGCTGAACTCGGAGGTGCCGTACGTTCGGTGCTTGGATCGGTCAGATTGTGAAGACGTACGACTACATCAACCGCGTTGTACTAACGCTTCCACTTACGGTCTACGAGGGTACGTGGACAACACTCTCCCCTCTCGTTGCTATGTCATCACCATGATCTTGCGTGTGCGTAGGAAATTTTTTGAAATTACTACGTTCCCCAATAGTGGTATCAGAGCCAGGTTTTATGCGTTGATATAATATGCACGAGTAGAACACAAGTGAGTTGTGGGCGATACAAGTCATACTGCTTACCAGCATGTCATACTTTGGTTTGGCGGTATTGTGAGATGAAGCGGCCCGGACCGACATTACGCGTACGCTTACGCGAGACTGGTTTCACCGTTGCGAGCACTCGTGCTTAAAGGTGGCTGGCGGGTGTCTGTCTCTCTCATTTTAGCTGAATCGAGTGTGGCTACGCCCGGTCCTTGCGAAGGTTAAAACAGCACCAACTTGACAAACTATCGTTGTGGTTTTGATGCGTAGGTAAGAACGGTTCTTGCTAAGCCCGTAGCAGCCACGTAAAATTTTGCAACAACAAAGTAGAGGATGTCTAACTTGTTTTTGCAGGGCATGTTGTGATGTGATATGGTCAAGACGTGATGCTATATTTTATTGTATGAGATGATCATGTTTTGTAACCGAAGTTATCGACAACTGGCAGGAGCCATATGGTTGTCGCTTTATTGTATGAAATGCAAACGCCCTGTAATTGCTTTACTTTATCACTAAGCGGTAGCGATAGTCGTAGAAGCAATAGTTGGCGAGACGACAACGATGCTACGATGGAGATCAAGGTGTCGTGCCGGTGACGATGGTGATCACGACGGTGCTTCGAAGATGGAGATCACAAGCACAAGATGATGATGGCCATATCATATCACTTATATTGATTGCATGTGATGTTTATCCTTTATGCATCTTATCTTGCTTTGATTGACGGTAGCATTTTAAGATGATCTCTCACTAAAAATTATCAAGAAGTGTTCTCCCTGAGTATGCATCGTTGCCAAAGTTCGTCGTGCCCAGACACCACGTGATGATCGGGTGTGATAAGCTCTACGTCCATCTACAACAGGTGCAAGACAGTTTTGCACACGCGGAATACTCAGGTTAAACTTGACGAGCCTAGCATATGCAGATATGGCCTCGGAACACGGAGACCGAAAGGTCGAGCGTGAATCATATAGTAGATATGATCAACATAAAGATGTTCACCATTGAAAACTACCCCATCTCACGTGATGATCGGTTATGGTTTAGTTGATTTGGATCACGTGATCACTTAGATGACTAGAGAGATGTCTGTCTAAGTGGGAGTTCTGAAGTAATATGATTAATTGAACCTAAATTTATCATGAACTTAGCACCTGATAGTATTTTGCTTGTCTATGTTTGTTTGTAGATAGATGGCTCGTGCTGTTGTTCCGTTAAATTTTAATGCGTTCCTTGAGAAAGCAAAGTTGAAAGATGATGGTAGCAATTACACGGACTGGGTCCGTAACCTGAGGATTATCCTCATTGCTGCACACAAAAGTTACGTCCTGGAAGCACCGCTGGGTGCGAGGCCTGCTGCTGATGCAACTGACGACGTTAAGAACGTCTGGCAGAGCAAAGCTGATGACTACTCTATAGTTCAGTGTGCCATGCTTTACGGCTTAGAACCGGGTCTTCAACGACGTTTTGAACGTCATGGAGCATATGAGATGTTCCAGGAGTTGAAGTTAATATTTCAAGCAAATGCCCGGATTGAGAGATATGAAGTCTCCAATAAGTTCTACAGCTGCAAGATGGAGGAGAATAGTTCTGTTAGTGAGCATATACTTAAAATGTCTGGGTATAATAATCACTTGATTCAACTGGGAGTTAATCTTCCGGATGATAGCGTCATTGACAGAATTCTCCAATCACTGCCACCAAGCTACAAGAGCTTTGTGATGAACTATAATATGCAAGGGATGAACAAGACTATTCCCGAGCTCTTCGCAATGCTAAAAGCTGTGGAGGTAGAAATCAAGAAGGAGCATCAAGTGTTGATGGTCAACAAGACCACTAGTTTCAAGAAAAAGGGCAAAGGGAAGAAGAAGGGGAACTTCAAGAAAAACAGCAAGCAAGTTGCTGCTCAAGAGAAGAAACCCAAGTCTGGACCTAAGCCTGAAACTGAGTGCTTCTACTGCAAGCAGACTGGTCACTAGAAGCGGAACTGCCCCAAGTATTTGGCGGATAAGAAGGATGGCAAAGTGAACAAAGGTATATGTGATATACATGTTATTGATGTGTACCAAACTAGAGCTCGTAGTAGCACCTGGGTATTTGATACTGGTTCTGTTGCTAATATTTGTAACTCGAAACAGGGACTACAGAATAAGCGAGCACTGGCCAAGGACGAGGTGACGATGCGCGTGGGAAACGGTTCCAAAGTCGATGTGATCGCAGTCGGCACGCTACCTCTACATCTACCTTCGGGATTAGTTTTAGACCTGAATAATTGTTATTTGGTGTCAGCGTTGAGCATGAACATTATATCTGGATCTTGTTTGATGCGAGACGGTTATTCATTTAAATCAGAGAATAATGGTTGTTCTATTTATATGAGTAATATCTTTTATGGTCATGCACCCTTGAAGAGTGGTCTATTTTTATTAAATCTCGATAGTAGTGATACACATATTCATAGTGTTGAAACCAAAAGATGCAGAGTTAATAATGATAGTGCAACTTATTTGTGGCACTGCCGTTTGGGTCATATCGGTGTAAAACGCATGAAGAAACTCCATACTGATGGACTTTTGGAATCACTTGATTATGAATCACTTGGTACTTGCGAACCGTGCCTTATGGGTAAGATGACTAAAACGCCGTTCTCCGGAACTATGGAGCAAGCAACTGATTTGTTGGAAATCATACATACTGATGTTTGTGGCCCAATGAATGTTGAGGCTCGCAGCGGGTATCATTATTTTCTCACCTTCACAGATGATTTGAGCAGATATGGGTATATCTACTTGATGAAACACAAGTCTGAAACATTTGAAAAGTTCAAAGAATTTCAGAGTGAAGTGGAAAATCATCATAACAAGAAAATAAAGTTTCTACGATCTGATCGTGGAGGAGAATATTTGAGTTATGAGTTTGGCCTACACTTGAAACAATGTGGAATAGTTTCGCAACTCACGCCACCTGGAACACCACAACGAAATGGTGTGTCCGAACGTCGTAATCGTACTTTACTGGATATGGTGCGATCTATGATGTCTCTTACTGATTTACCGCTATCATTTTGGGGTTATGCTTTAGAGACGGCCGCATTCACGTTAAATAGGGCACCATCAAAATCCGTTGAGACGACGCCTTATGAACTGTGGTTTGGCAAGAAACCAAAGTTGTCGTTTCTTAAAGTTTGGGGCTGCGATGCTTATGTGAAGAAACTTCAACCAGATAAGCTCGAACCTAAATCGGAGAAATGTGTCTTCATAGGATACCCAAAAAAGACTATTGGGTACACCTTCTATCACAGATCCGAAGGCAAGACATTCGTTGCTAAGAATGGATCCTTTCTAGAGAAGGAGTTTCTTTTGAAAGAAGTGAGTGGGAGGAAAGTAGAACTTGATGAGATAACTGTATCTACTCCATTATTGGAAAGTAGTTCATCACGAGAACCGGTTCCTGTGACAACTACACCAATTAGTGAGGAAGCTAATGATAATGATCATGAAACTTCAGATCAAGTTTCTACTGAACTTCGTAGGTCTACCAGAGTAAGATCCGCACCAGAGTGGTACGGTAATCCTATTCTGGAAGTCATGTTACTTGACCATGATGAACCTACGAACTATGAGGAAGCGATGATGAGCCCGGATTCCGCAAAATGGCTAGAAGCCATGAAATCTGAGATGGGATCCATGTATGAAAACAAAGTATGGACTTTGGTTGACTTGCCCGATGATCGGCAAGCCATTGAGAATAAATGGATCTTTAAGAAGAAGACTGACGCTGATGGTAATATAACTGTCTGTAAAGCTCGACTTGTTGCAAAAGGTTTTCGACAAGTTCAAGGGGTTGACTACGATGAGACTTTCTCACCCGTAGCGATGCTTAAGTCCGTCCGAATCATGTTAGCTATTGCTGCATTTCATAATTATGAAATTTGGCAAATGGATGTCAAGACTGCATTCTTGAATGGATTTCTAGAAGAAGAGTTGTATATGATGCAGCCGGAAGGTTTTATTGATCCAAAAGGTGCTGACAAAGTGTGCAAGCTCCAGCATTCCATTTATGGACTGGTGCAAGCATCTTGGAGTTGGAATAAACGCTTTGATAGTGTGATCAAAGCATATGGTTTTATACAGACTTTTGGAGAAGCCTGTATTTACAAGAAAGTGAGTGGGAGCTCTGTAGCATTTCTAATTTTATATGTAGATGACATATTATTAATTGGAAATGATATAGAATTTCTGGATAGCATAAAAGGATACTTGAATAAAAGTTTTTCAATGAAAGACCTCGGTGAAGCTGCTTACATATTGGGCATCAAGATCTATAGAGATAGATCAAGACGCTTAATAGGACTTTCACAAAGCACATACCTTGACAAAATTTTGAAAAAGTTCAAAATGGATCAGGCAAAGAAAGGATTCTTGCCTGTGCTACAAGGTGTGAAGTTGAGTCAAACTCAATGCCCGACCACAGCAGAAGATAGAGAGAAAATGAAAAATGTTCCCTATGCTTCAGCCATAGGCTCTATCATGTATGCAATGCTGTGTACCAGACCTGACGTATGCTTAGCAATAAGCTTGGCAGGAAGGTACCAAAATAATCCAGGAGTGGATCACTGGACAACGGTCAAGAACATCCTGAAATACCTGAAAAGGACTAAGGAAATGTTTCTCGTATATGGAGGTGACAAAGAGCTAGTCGTAAACGGTTACGTCGATGCAAGCTTTGACACTGATCCGGACGATTCTAAATCGCAAACCGGATACGTGTTTTTATTAAACGGTGGAGCTGTAAGTTGGTGCAGTTCTAAACAAAGAATCGTAGCAGGATCTACATGTGAAGCGGAGTACATAGCTGCTTCGGAAGCAGCAAATGAAGGAGTCTGGATGAAGGAGTTCATTTCTGATCTAGGTGTCATACCTAGTGCATCGGGACCAATGAAGATCTTCTGTGACAATACTGGTGCAATTGCCTTGGCAAAGGAATCCAGATTTCACAAGAGGACCAAGCACATCAAGAGACGCTTCAATTCCATTCGGGACCAAGTCCAAGTGGGAGACATAGAGATTTGCAAAATACATACGGATCTGAATGTTGCAGACCCGTTGACTAAGCCTCTCTCACGAGCAAAACATGATCAACACCAAGACTCCATGGGTGTTATAATCATTACTATGTAATCTAGATTATTGACTCCAGTGCAAGTGGGAGACTGAAGGAAATATGCCCTAGAGGCAATAATAAAGTTATTATTTATTTCCTCATATCATGATAAATGTTTATTATTCATGCTAGAATTGTATTAACCGGAAACATGATACATGTGTGAATACATAGACAAACATATAGTCACTAGTATGCCTCTACTTGACTAGCTCATTAATCAAAGATGGTTATGTTTCCTAACCATAGACATGTGTTGTCATTTGATTAATGGGATCACATCATTAGAAGAATGATGTGATTGACATGACCCATTCCGTTAGCCTAGCACTTGATCGTTTAGTATGTTGCTATTGCTTTCTTCATGACTTATACAAAGTTCCTGCAACTATGAGATTGTGCAACTCATGTTTACCGGAAGAACACTTTGTGTGCTACCAAAAGTCACAACGTAACTGGGTGATTATAAAGGTGCTCTACAGGTGTTTCCGAAGGTACATGTTGAGTTGGCATAATTAGAGATTAGGTTTTGTCACTCCGATTGTCGGAGAGGTATCTCTGGGCCCTCTCGGTAATACTCATCACTTAAGCCTTGCAAGCATTATAACTAATGAGTTAGTAATAAGATGATGTGTTACAGAACGAGTAAAGAGACTTGCCAGTAACGAGATTGAACTAGGTATTGGATACCGACGATCAAATCTCGGGCAAGTAACATACCGATGACAAAGGGAACAACGTATGTTGTTATGCGGTTTGACCGATAAAGATCTTCATAGAATATGTAGGAACCAATATGGGCATCCAGGTTCCGCTATAGGTTATTGACCGAGAATGGTTCTAGGTCATGTCTACATAGTTCTCGAACCCGTAGGGTCCGCACGCTTAACGTTACGATGACAGTTTTATTATGAGTTTATAAGTTTTGATGTACCGAAGTTTGTTCGGAGTCCCGGATGTGATCACGGACATGACGAGGAGTCTTGAAATGGTCGAGACATAAAGATTGATATATTGGAAGCCTATGTTTGGACATCGGAA
>NC_041393.1:676697921-676715156 GCF_002162155.2 Triticum dicoccoides | reverse complement strand
TTAATGGGCCTTAGTGGGCCATGAGGGAGAAGAGGAGGGCCGGCCAGGGCAGGCCGCGCGCCCCCTCCCCCCTAGTCCGAATAGGACAAGGAAGAGGGGGGCGGCGCCCCCCTTTCCTCTTTCCCCTCCCCCCTTTCCTTCTCCACCAAGGCAAGAGGGGGGAGTCCTACTCCCGGTGGGAGTAGGACTCCTCCAGGCGCACCCCAAAGGGGCCGGCCGCACCTCCCCCTCCCTCCTTTATATACGGGGGCAAGGGGGCACCCCATAACACACAAGTTGATCTATGGATCGTTCCTTAGCCGTGTGCGGTGCCCCCCTCCACCATATTCCACCTCGGTCATATCGTCGCGAAGCTTAGGCGAAGCCCTGCGCCAGTAGAACATCATCATCTTCACCACGCCGTCGTGCTGACGGAACTCATCCCCGATGCTTTGCTGGATCGGAGCCCGGGGATCGTCATCGAGCTGAACATGTGCTGAACTCGGAGGTGCCGTACGTTCAGTGCTTGGATCGGTCGGATCGTGAAGACGTACGACTACATCAACCGCGTTGTACTAACGCTTCCGCTTAAGGTCTACGAGGGTACGTGGACAACACTCTTCCCTCTCGTTGCTATGTCATCACCATGATCTTGCGTGTGCGTGGGAATTTTTTTGAAATTACTACGTTCCCCAACACTTGCTTCCTTGCACACCATGAAATTAAATTTGGTCCAAGGAATATGGCAAACCCTCCTGTAGACCTTCTGTCATCCACACACCCTGCCCAATCAGAGTCAGAGAAAGCACTAACTAATGTGGATGATGATTTATTGAAAGTCAAGCCAAGCCCCAAGGTGCCCTTTACATATCTCAGTATACGCTTAGCTGCTGTCCAGTGTGATGTTGTAGGTGCATGAATAAATTGGCAAACTTTGTTTACAGCAAAACAAATATCAGGCTGAGTCAAGGTTAAATACTGAAGTGCACCAACTAAACTTCTGTACCTGGTGCCATCCTCTTGATCCAAGAGTTCTCCTTCTGCAAGAGACAATTTTTCTGTGCTAGGTAGTGGAGTAGGTGATGATTTACATCCCTGCAAGCCAGCTCTTGTTAGAAGATCCATTGCATATTTTTCCTGAGACAGATGAAGGCCACCTTCCTTATTTTTCTGAACTTCTATGCCTAGAAAGAAATGCAAGTCTCCCAAGTCTTTAAGAGCAAACTCTGAGTTCAAATCCTTCAACAAGGCTGTCACTGCTTCATTTGATGAACTTGTAACAATTATATCATCAACATAAATAAGCACAAAAACAGACGTATATGACTTATTATAAATAAACAGAGATGTGTCAGATCTTGAAGGAGCAAAGCCAAGTGCTTGGAGCTTTGAACTCAAACGGGAGTACCATGATCTAGGTGCCTGTTTGAGCCCATAAAGAGACTTATCCAGTCTGCATATATGAAAAGGTTTGTTCTTATCCTCAAAACCAGGAGGCTGCTTCATGTAAACTTCCTCTTCCAGAACACCATGCAGAAACGCGTTCTGCACATCTAGCTGTCTGAGGCACCATCCTCTGGATATGGCAATGGACAAAACAAGGCGTATAGTGGCAGCTTTAACAACAGGACTGAATGTATCTTCATAGTCAATGCCATACCTCTGCTTGCATCCCTTTGCAACCAGTCTGGCCTTATATCTGTCTATAGTACCATCTGACTTTTTCTTTATTCTGAACACCCATTTACAATCAATCAAATTTTTACCTTGTTGTGAAGGAACTAGATGCCAGGTTTTATTTTTCCGAAGTGCTTGAAATTCTTCTTCCATAGCTTTTCTCCATCTTGCATCCTTGCATGCTTCCTGGAATGAACTAGGTTCTCCTGTGGAACAGGTTAAGCCAAACTTTACTTTGTAATTAACAGGTTGGATCACCCCAGCTTTTAACCTTGTACGTGGCGGAGTTATAACTTGCTGCACTACTGCATCAGGAATTGGCGCAGAAGATCCTAAAGACTGATTCGCTACAGAAGTTCCTGGCGATCCCGAAGCAGATTCGCTGGTGTTGGCAGCTGCGGGATCTTCTGCGGCTGAGTCAGGACATGCTGTGGAGGTGCGTGGCGCAGAAGATCCGGGCGCTCCGGTTGCTGGGCCCGACCCGTGCGCCTCCGTGCCCGCGCGGGATGGGTGGCTGGCGCGCCTGGCGTAGACGTGCGGGGTCGCACCGAACCGGTCGAGGACAGGCGGGTCCCCGCCCTGACGTGTGTCGGACGCAGATGGGTCGCCGCCATCCGTCCAGGCCTGCTGTCGCGACAGCGATCCCGAAGCGGATGCTGTCGGGTCTGCAGCTCCTGATCCCGAGGAAGATCCGGGTGCAGAATTGGCACGTAGCGGCCACATGAAATTGAGGCTGTTTGGACTATTTTCTTCACCATTTGTCCTCAAATTTTTTTCTACTGCATCCTGAGTCGACCCTGCATCATCACAATCCTCATTTTCATGGTTAGAAGCATTAGTCATACGATCAGTACAATTGTCATCCCCATGCTGAAAACCGGTCAAATGAGAGGGTAGGAGAAGAATCTCTTTTCGTAGCAAGGCACCAGCATTAGGGTGTAAATGAGCAAAAGGGAAGATTGTTTCATCAAAGACCACATCGCGTGAGATGTATACCCGACCAGTGGAAATGTCTAAGCATTTAACACCCTTATGCTTCGCACTATAGCCGAGAAAAGCACATTGTTTGGAGCGGAACATAAGTTTGTGGTTGTTGTACGGACGCAGGTTAGGCCAGCAAGCACAACCGAACACACGAAGAGAGTGATAATCTGGGCGAGTATTAAGGAGCCTATGCATGGGTGTATCATTGTTGATGACACGGCTTGGAAGCATGTTAATGAGGTGGACTGCCGTAAGAAATGCCTCATCCCAAAACTGGAGAGGCATGGAAGCGCCAGCAAGTAGGGCTAGGCCTACTTCAACAATATGGCGATGTTTACGCTCGGCCGAGCCATTCTGTTGATGTGCATGGGACAAGATACGTGATGAGAAATACCCAAGGTTTGAAAAAATGAATCAAGTTTCTCATACTCACCGCCCCAATCAGATTGGACGACGAGAATTTTTGTATCGAATTGACGTTCAACAAGTGCTTGAAAATTTTGAAAAACTTGGAAAACGTCAGAACGTTTTTTGAGAAGATAAATCCAAGTATACTTACTAAAATCATCTATGAAACTAACATAGTAAGTATGACGTCCAACAGACATAGAGGCAGGACCCCAAACATCAGAAAAGACAAGTTGTAATGGTCTAGTAGAAACACTAGTAGAAATTGGATATGGTAACTGATGAGATTTTGCTTTCTGACAAGAATCACATATAGTTTCAAGACTACGCTCACCAACACATGGGAGCTAATTATTTCTAAGCACTTGCTGAACGATAACAAAAGATGGATGTCCTAATCTTGCATGCCACCGCTCCGAAGAGAGTTTGATGACACCAAAAACTTGTTTATTGAAGCTTGTAAATTTGGGAATCAATGGATAGAGCCCATGCACGCATCTACCTATGTAGAGAATGTTCCTCGTGACCTGATCTCGGATCAAAAAGAAATATGGGTGAAATTCTAGAAACACTTTGTTGTCAAGGGCAATACGATGAACAGAAAGAAGGTTTTTTTTCTGTTTTGGGAACATGCAAGATATTTCGAAGATGGATATTGCGACTAGGGGTTTTGACAATTGCATGACCAATATGATTAATCTCCATACCTTCACCATTCGCATTGTGAACTTGATCTTGGCCATGGTACTTCTCGCTCATCGTCACCTTCTCGAGCTCGTTGGTGACGTGGTTGGTAGCCCCGGAGTCGACGTACCAGTTTGTGTCAACTCCGTATGACATGTCCGCTGCTGCTGCAACTTTCTTTTTGGAGTTGCTCTCAGCATATCGCCAATCACAATCCTTGGCGATGTGGTTATTTTTCTTGCAAATTTGACACTTATTTTCATATTCCTCATACCCTTGGAAGGGACGCCCCCTGTTGTTGTTGTAGTAGGGGCGTCTGTTGTTGCCGCCGCCGTTCTGGTAGTGACCACCGCCACCACCGCCGCCGGCATTCTGGTAGTGGCCGCCGCCACCACCTCCGCCGCTGTTGTAGTTGTTGTAGCCGCCGACGTTGGAGTTGTTGTAGTGACCGCTGCCGCCGTTGCCGCCATTCTGGTAGGGGCCGCCGCCGCCACCACGAGATCCACCACCACCACTCCTGTTGGAGTTGCGGTAGCGGCTGGAGTTGTTGTTGTTGCCACGACCTCGGGATGCAACATTAGCCGAGGACTTGAAAGCCCCTGCCCCTGTCCCGTGGAACATCTCAACGCGCTGGTCGAAGTTGGAGACCATGCCGAAGAGATCATCCACCGAGAGGGGAGCAGTGCGTACGTCCAGCGCCGAGATCAGAGGTTGGTAGTCCATGTCGAGCCCTGCAATGATCCATATGGCATGCGAGGTTTCTAGGGAGGCAACTTGAATCAGGACCTCCTTCGAGAGATTACGAAGGAGGAAGGCTACGATCTGCTGATCTTGAATCAGCCATGGTTTGTATTCAGGGTTAGGAGCGATTTGATCCTTTCCTTCTGAGGTCTTGGTGATGATGGTTTTGTTTGGCTCGGGTGTGGTTTGATCTATATACCCATATAGCCCAGCACCCATGATCTGGGAGCGAGCTTGGGCTCTCCATAGGATGTAGTTGGTTCTTGTGAGGGGCTCGGATGTGGTGTTGGCAAGGGCAATGGATGGAGTTTGG
Source organism: Triticum dicoccoides (assembly GCF_002162155.2). Lineage (NCBI taxonomy): Eukaryota > Viridiplantae > Streptophyta > Magnoliopsida > Poales > Poaceae > Triticum > Triticum dicoccoides. Next base: position 676,710,370 of record NC_041393.1, on the reverse strand, counting down.
CTGGAGGTAGACATGGTTGGAGCTAGGGTTTTCAGCGGGGAGGAAGAAGGATGATCGAGGCTAGATGTGGCGGAAGAGGGAGGCTCTGATTACCATGTAAAACTGTATCGAAGCGTCTCAATGCCCATACACAGGCACCCGCATGTTATATATTGATATTGTGGTTTGTGATACAAGAAAGGTTGTTGGGAAACAACCATATGAGAGATTACAAGGGGTTTAAGATAGAGATAACTAGAGATTACAATCTATCTCTAGACACAACCGAAACAGGTACATAACTACCTGTACCTATACGCCACCTGTACCCATACATTTAACAAATTGATCCCATGGAACTCTTAATCATGGGGCTATCTCACACAACCATCAGTTTGTTTTATAAGAGTAATTATGCTCACTACCTGGTTGATTCACAATTTTACATGTCGTTGTATATTATATTGTTCAGTTTTGTTTGCTTGCCATATATAACTTTCATAGTTAACTGATATGCATATGTATAACTTTCAGACTTAATTTCAAAGTTAGCTTGGAGTCCCTCTCAACATTCTTATTCCCCAATTGGGTTCAACTTCTATAATGGTACCTTTTCTACACTACCACATAATCTGATACTCCCTTCGTTGCTAAATATAAGTCTTTTTAGAGATTACAGTGAGGACTACATACGGAGCAAAATGAGTGAATCTACATTTTAAAATATGTCTATATACATCCGTTTGTAGTTCGTATTGGAATCTCTAAAAAGACTATTTTTCAGAACAGAGGGAGTATTTATTATTACTTTTTAGTCCAAAGCGGTGGATTTAGCTTCAAGTCATGATAAAACTTTTGTCTGCTCGTTTGTGTAGTCAGTAACCCAATGATTATTTATTTCTTTTTTGGTGGGATTTTTGTGTGTGTGCTGAACATAATAAGTACTCCCTCCGTACCAAAATTCTTGTCTTAGATTTGTCTAAATACGGATGTACCAAGTCACGTTTTAGTATTAGATACATCCGTATCTGGGCAAATCTAAGACAAGAATTTTGGGACGGAGGGAGTATATAGTTAACTGAAAAAACAAATTTGAAGAAAACAAAGGGAAACTTATGTACGTTACTACCTATTAAGGTTTTCTAACTTCATGATGTTATTTTTATTTTGAATTCTTACAAGCTACACCCTCCGTCCCATAATATAAGAGCGTTTTTGACACCACACTAATCTAAAAACGCTCTTATATTATGGGACGGATGGAGTAGATCTGTTTGTCTTGAAATTTGCAATATTTGAGACATGCCTCAAGATAAGAGTTGGATGAGCAAGGATATGGCTTTGGTAGAATGGCAAAGGCATGATATGATTCTGAGATTTTGCATTTAAGAATGCTCCTGCTGTAGCTACCACATCAACAGTAGGGGATCTTTCAGCAGCCATACCCGTGTGTTGCATCATGGACTGCACCATGGCGCCGAGCTTGTTCAAATATCATGTATTCCCTCGGTAAAGAAAAATACAAGAGCGTTTAGATAACTACTTTAGTGATCTAAACGCTTTTATATTTGTTTACAGAGGGAGTATATAGGGAAATATGCTAATATCTACAACATCAAATATATATTATGTAAATATGTTTTATGATGAATCTAATGCAACTAGTTTGATGTTTTAGGCGTTAATATATTGTTCCATAGATTTGGTCAAACTTAAAGTTTGACTTAGGACAAAACTAGAACTTCAAATATTTTGTAACGGAGGAGGTATTGTTGATTTTAAGTTTTTTCTTTTGTAAACATATGTAAAAGTTTAAAGTCGATGTTGGTATATGCTTCTTCTCAGCATATATCAGTTCTCATAATAGTTTCTTACTCTGTTGCATTACTCTTTTACTAATACATCTTTCCCCTACCTCTGTGTTCCTACTAGGTGTGAGAGCCAGACATGACAGTGTCACCAGCTTAGATGGAGTTTCGGATGGATTTCTTTGTGATGGGATGTTTCGGTGCATGGTGTTTGCTCATAAAGTTTTGTATGATACCGTATGATGTCCCTTGGAGATGCTAGATACAGGAATTTAGGGAAGCATTGCTTCAAGATACCTCTAGCACAGTGGTTAAGTACAGCGATCTAGGAAAGAATTGCATCACGATACCCCTCTAGCAGTGGTTAACATACAGCAAACTAGGGAAGAATTTCTTCAGGATACGTCGAGCACAGTGGTTAACATGCTTTACTGGCTTGATTTGTACTGATATCGCTGTCTTTTTGGTGCATGTCATGCTTTAAGTACTGATTTGTACTTCTACGGGGAAGTAATAGCAGTTTTTCTATGAATTTGATGTTACATCTTTTTTTTCGCATGCATTGTTTTTTTTAAAGCAATACGACTTTATTCCTCGGATAATAGATAGGTAGAGAACTAAAATCAGGGATAGAGCCATCCCAAAAACTAGAAGATCTAGTACTATAACAATGCTTAGGGCATGTACAATGATTGATAAGATGGTCTTATTTTAAATCTTGCATGTAATTTAGAGATGACAAAAAAGAACTACAATGGGTAGTTTTATTTTCAATAACTAGCTATTCCTAAAACATGGTGAGACATATTGTGCTAAGAGATTATCTCTTGTCTTCTCTTAAATAAAAAAAGACAAGCCTTTTATTATGAGTTCTCTCTCCTCCACCTAATCATTTATCCTACGTGACATTCCTAAGATAACACCATTGTACATGCCCTTAGCTAAACTATTAGAATGAATTGGGACATTTATATTTTTCCACTTAATTTTCCTCCGGCCTCATTTTTACCCCTAAATAAAAACAGCACTCAATTATATGCCTCTTCTGTTAATAATACATGTCCATGCGGTTCCTGTTCGGTTAAAGGGGTTTGACCGTGTTTGGGACGTTTCCTAACAATTTTGCCCCTCTTCATCTGTCACTTACATGTGGGTCAAGAAAAAAAAACTCTCTCTCTCTCTCCCTATCTCTCTTAACCAATAAGAAAAAGAAAAGCAATCAGTCGCTGCCGCCTACTCTCCCGAATCTTCATTCCCCCCCTCTGCGTCTAGCCACCCCCTCACGCTGGCAAAAGTGCTGCGCTCGGCCATTCCCACTGGAGCCATCTGGCCGGCGTGCCACCGGAGCTCCGTGCTGGCCCGCCGCCACCAACCGCGCTTCCACCACCCGGTCCACCCTGCCATGGCCGGCCTTCCACAACCGCGCCATGGCCGCCCTCTATTTTTCTGATGTGGCTCGGCCACTATCTTTGGAGGGCGCACGCGTGCAGATGGCCCAGCACCGAAGGCGCTTTTCGGTGGTGAAGTTCCCTTCCCTGCCCTGCATATCCATGACCAACAAAGAAAAACACATAGAAAAGAAAAACAGACCCAATAGCTTCTTTTAGGGGAAAATAAGAAAACCGCGGCAAATAGGGATTTTTCTATCCACCGACCCATGGGCGGAATAGGTTTTTTTGACCGCGGGGAGCGCTAAATGGGCCGCCAGCCCGCGGGGGATTAAGAAGAATAGGAGCACCGGGCTGGCCTTATCTATGAATTGGACACGAAGAAGGAATACATCTCCGGGACCGGAGCAGAGCTGCTAGGGTTCGCCTATAAATAGAAGCGAGGAGGCGCAGCCGCCCCACAAGTTCCCCGATTTCCCCTTGAATCAAGCCAAACCAATAAGCAAATCATCAAATTCCGTCCAGCCTCCGGTGATTAGATCCGACGAGGAGCGATGGCCAGCACAGGGTCTCCGCCCAAGCTGTGCAGCAAGGCGGAGGACGCGGCCGTCTGCGGGGAGGGCAAGCGCAGCACCAAAAGGAAGGCTCCGGCGGCCGGCCGTCGCCGTCCGCGCAAGGGCTGCAGTTCCGACGGAGAAGCAGCGGCCTTCAAGAAGGCGGAGGCAGATGCCGGCTTCTCCGAGGTGGGCAAGATCTCGAAGCAAAAGCAGGGGCAGGAGGAATCGGCCGAGGATTTCGACACTTTCATAACTAAGCTGGAAGAGGAGCACCAGAAGTACTGGGGAGAGTATACGTCTGATGGCGTCAAGAGATTTGAGTACAAAGATTACTCTTCGTATCCGGTGACCGAAGACGGTTTCATCGTGCTGCGTGGCTGACTGCTCTCTAAATGGAGTTCCAATGTCGATGAAGATCTCACCAATATGCGATGCTTTCTGTCAATCTACTTTGGGTTTAATCTGATGTAGTGCCCGTCTGTGTTTCTGCAAGTGTATACTACTATTTTGTTATCATTGGAATTTGTTCGTATGACGCTGTTCAATACTTTCTCTGTACTAGAATGTCACCCTCCGTTTGGAATACCACATTATCCTAGGGCTGGTATCTGAATAGCGGATATCTTAATTTTGGGCCTTTTTCATATTTCTGTCTTCTCAGTGGATGTTTCATCTGGCCTCAATGCCTGCAGCTCGTGGTGAAGTATTTACTATGGTGAAGCAATAAGTGGAAATACAGCTTCTTTCTTCTACAAGTTCTTTTATTTTTTGAAAGAAAAGGTAGATCATGATCTACCTTATGCATTCAAAACGGGGCAAAACCCGGATGACCAATGTCAAATTACATGAAGGTGATGTTGACGCTGCACAGAAAAGAAGATTATGAGGTGGGCAGGAAAATAGCAGCATAGCTGCACATCATGGTCCTGTCTTGCTCTCTGCAAACTCTATGGTTCCAGAGAGTAATAGATTCTTCTCCAAGTTCGGCTGCAGGTCTCATATACATCATGACTGATGCCGTCAATTGGATTATTACAATGATTCCGGTGACTTACTTTCTGGCTTTAACTTCACGAAATTCAAGCGGTGTAAGGCCCTTTTGTGTTGTGTTTCGTTAGTTCTATATAATGGTCACTCCCGTGTACTAATTCAGTATTGATGGAACAGGGAAATCTTGGTGTTATTATATGCTCTGTAATTTGTAGTGCATAACTAATTTCTTGCTGTTTTTACTTTTTATTGTCGTGTGTCAATTCCACCGTGCTGTGCCGCCTGACCAGACATGGATTATGCCGCTGTCATGAAGCAATGTCGGCTGACCTCAACTGTGGCCGTCCGGATAAACCTGCAGGTATTTGATAGTTTGCTCCTTAGCAGATTTGTTGCCTTCAAGTACAGCTAAAGCCGAGGGACACCTCACCAGTTCTTCGCTTTGTTTGTAGGACCTTGGATAAATAATCTGCAACAGTGCTAATGCTTCTTAGATTTTTAGTTGCAACAATGCTCATGATTTTCTCTACGCCACTATTTGTGTTTATGTTGAACAAAGCATTTCATCTGTATCTTTTCATTTATTTATTTTGAAATGAAAGGTAGATATGGTCTACCTTATATATTTCAAAACAGGCTACGAGCCTGGAGACCTGTAGGGGCCGATTACATGAAGCTTACATTTAGCACCAATGGTGCCCTAGCCGCCAGGTTGTAGTCTGAGAAGAGGAGAGAGACAGCAAGAGAACCGAAACTGGGAAGAAACACTTAAAAGACTTAGACTAAGAGATTGATCCAGGCGTCTATAGCATCATTGTCATCCTGTTTATGGCTCCGGTTTCACCAAAGATGTAGCAGCTGCTTCGCGTATTGTCTGATGTAAGACGAGGGCCATCGTTTGGAGTTAAAAATCCTGTCATTCCGGGCATGCCATGCTGTGACTGCTGCTGTAGCGAAGAGGAGGTGGAATTTACCTGGGGCCGGCCAAAGCTGTTCGGCTTTCTCGACAAAGCTGACGAGATCCAGAGAGTTGGAGGCAAGGTCTGTGAGTCCGAAAACGTCCCAGATCACAGAAGCTGGAGCATAACGTAACAACATATGTGAAGCAGATTCAGGAGCAGGACAAATATCGCATTCCGGGTGTGCTGTAACAGAAGTCCAACGTTTCTTCATCATGTTGTCTCGAGTGTTTAATCGGTCCCAGAAAAGCAACCATAAGAAGACACGATGCTTGAGGGGGATGATCCTGTCCCAAATCCAAGAACCATAAGCGCAGGCCGCGCCGCGGAAAGTGAGCAGTTCGTACATATGGGCTGTAGTGATGGCCTTGTTGTAGATCGCAGAAACCCTGGAGTCTGAACTTTCTGATGTTGGCGTGACAGGAGCTAGAAAAGAGAGTAGTAGCTGAAGTCCATACATGGCTGTTGCTGACAGGTTTGGATGAAGTTGTGGTTGCCATGATTCCTGGTGGTGTTGTGAGGCCACGGAGCAGTCTTGATCCCTTGCAAAAGTGTACAGGGTGGGCAGAGTAGAGCTGAGTCGTCCTGCTGTAAGCCAGCAGTCGTGCCAGAAAGAAATAAGCTTCCCAGAGCCTAAGGAGCATCTTGAGGAGGCCAGAACCAAGGGAATGAATTGTTTGAAACCACTCCAAATCGCAGTGTCACGAGCACAAGTCCTCCTGGGCATAGAGCCGCAGCAATATTGTTGGGCAAACCATTGATAGCAGGGTACGCAGGATTGTTGAAGAACCTTGGCTGTAAAACTTGTCAACAGGGCCTGATTGTGAGCAGATAGGTCTCTAACACCTAGGCCACCAGCAGATCGTGGCATAGTGACGTAGTGCCAGGCAACTAAGCATTGGCCTCCCTTCGCTGCGCTCGCTCCTTGCCATAGGAAAGATCTCAACAAACTCTCAAGCTTGTGGATGGATTCTTTAGGCCAGCGAAAACATGTCATGAAGTAACTTGGTATGCTAGCCAAGACAGAGTTGATCAGCGTTAACCAGCCGCCCCAAGACAAAAAAGTAGCCAGCCATCCCGATAACCTCTTGTCCACTTTATGAATGACTGGGAGCAGCAAGTCATGTCTAATCTTGTGCAGAGAGAGGGGCAAACCTAAGTACGTGCAGGGGAAACTTGACGCTGAGCAGCCGAACACACCAACGATCTCATCAGTGGTAGAGTTATCGATGCATATGGGGATGAGAGTGCTCTTGTGGTAGTTGATCTGTAACCCAGAGAAAGCAGAGAAGTCTGACAGGATCCGCTTGATGATGGTAGCTTGTTGGACGGAGCCGTGGAAGAGGATTAAGGTGTCATCAGCGTATTGTAGAACAGGGAACATCCTGTCCGAACCAAGGGGGTGAATCAGACTACCAGAATCAAAAGCGGAGCAGCATAGTCGTTGCAAGACATCAGCCACCAGAATGAAAAGATATGGCGAGATGGAGTCGCCCTGCCTGAACCCTCTTTTATTCACAAAACAGTCACCCAACTCCCCGTTTAGTAAGACTCGGGACGTTGCCGAAGAGAGTAAGCACTCGACCCAGCTAATCCATCGCTAAGGGAAGGCACGGGCAGCCAAGACACTGTGCATGCAAGACCAACTGACGGAGTCAAAGGCTTTTTGAAAGTCCAACTTCAGGGCTACCATGGGCAATTTCCTCTTATGTGCCGTTTGTATCATATCTGCAGCTAAGGCAAAGTTTTCGACGATGGCCCTGCCCTTGATAAAGCCAGATTGCAACGAGTGGATGAGGCTCGGGATCTGGGCTTGCAGCCTCCTGGTTAGGACTTTGCTTGCAAGTTTGGGCACACTGTGAACTATGGATATAGGCCGGAAATCCTTTAGTTCAAGCGGTGTGTCCTTTTTGAGCAAGAGAGAGATGTGAGCTAGGTTAATGCCAGACATGTCCAACTGATTCTGGATTTCTGGTACAATTGGGAGAAAAACAGTTGCAAGTCATCCTTGATGACGTTGTGGAAGGCTTTGTAAAATTCATTTGTGAAACCATCCGGCCCGGGGTTGCGGTAGTTGGGAGAATGGTTGATAGCTTCGACAATTTCCTGCCAAGTGAACTCCCTTGCAAGGCAGGATAGGTCAACTTGCTCATAAAGTTGATCAAGCTACACTGTAGGTTCCGAGCGTGATGGCTGACCCAGAAGAGCAGAGAAATATTCAGTTGCTAACTGAAGTTTCTGCTGATTTTCAAAAAACTCCACTCCATCTTTGACGAGAACCCTAACTTTGTTTCTCCTAGCATGGCCAGAAGCAGCAGCGTGGAAGAAGTTGCAGTTCTCATCGCCGGATATACACCAACGTAGCTTAGCTCTTCGCTTCCATGCAGCAGTTCGCCACAAAATGAGCTGCTCTATTTTTCGTGTGGCAAAAACTCTAAGCACCCTCTCTAACAGAGAAAAAGGTCTCCGTTCTTCGACAGTGTCAAGATATAGTATCACATGTTTATTGTTTGAGATTAGCATATCCAGACTGGCTCTGTTCCTCTTCCAACTCCGTAAAGCAGCTCGGATACGTCTGAATTTCAAGTTTAAGAGAGAAACGTCCGAGTTAGTTATTCTGGTGCTTTGGTTCCAGCAGTTCTGAATGATAGCTCTTGTTTCTTCTAAGAGCAGCCAGTGATTCTCCATCCCGAAGAGATTGCTTTTCACCTTAGCGTTGCCAAACTGGACCAAGAGAGGCACATGATCTGGTGTGGCAGAAGGTGTCACCATCACTGAGGTTTGGGAGAAGGATAATAACCAGGCAGTGTTGATCAGCACTCTGTCTAGCCTTGCCATGGTGGGGTCCACTCGTTTGTTCGACCAGGTGAACTTTTGGTTGCAAATGTCCACATCATCAAGCCCATGAGCTCTGATCCAGTCATTAAACATCTCCATCATGGCCCAATTGACACTGCCCCTCGATTTCTCCTCTCTGAAACGGTACATATTGAAGTCGCCGATAACAATCCATGGATCAGTTATCAGTGCTGCCACAACATCAATCTCGTTCAAGAAAAGTTGTCTTTCCTGGTGAACGCAGGGGGGCATAAACTGTAGTGACAACAAAAGCAGTCTCTGACGTTGTTGCTGAGAATCTGACAGTGAGGTGAAAACTGTGTGATGCAAGGACCTGCCCAGAGAAGACAAAGGAATCCCAAGCAACTAACAGGCTGCCTGAGGAGCCCGTCGAGGGCATGATGGCATGGTTGTCGAAGTAGGCTGGCAAGAAACTCCTGAGCTTCGTAGTGGTAGCTGCTTCCAGCTTTGTTTCCTGAAAACAAACAAGCTAGGCCGACAGGAAGTTAGAACATCGCGGACCAAAGAACACTTATTCTCATCACCTAGGCCACGAACATTCCAATCAACAAGCTTCATAGATCATGGTGGTACTGCCCGTGCAAAAAGGAAAAACATGCGCATGAGAGGAAGGATGCAACACAAAGTAGCATAAGGTGGATAACATTGATGCATAATAGGGGGTACAACTTGGCCTAGAAACTAGACTTAACAGAACATAAAGACTGAAAGAGACTCTGGCCAAGTACATGACTAAGCCAACAAACTGGCAATGAGCTTGGATAATAGAAACTAAACATGTTCTGGGACTAAAGCTAATGCAAAGAAGGGCATAGAGGATGCCAGCTAACCCTGGGAGGTGCAAGAGCAAATCTGAAAGGCATCTAGACATCAGCAACAAAGTGTGCGCCCATGGAAGAAGCGGAGGAGCCGTCGGATTGGCCAGAGCAGCCAGTCCCGGCTGTGGAGGAGGACGAAGCTTGAGCGAGGATGGCGTCCATGTTGAGGTCGCAACATTTGGCGATCTGCTTGAGCTTGCCCTTGGTCATTGGCCTTGGAGTGCTGCTAAACTGAAGATCCAACAATTCAGAGACAGGCATGACCTTGGTTTTCTTGCGCTTGGCAGCAGACGAGGTGGGCCGTCGCTTGGAGCCGCCATGGCTAGAGCCAGCGGAAGCCGCCTTGCGCTTGGAAGCGCGCTCGACGAAGCCGACGCGCTCCCCATCATACATCTTCATGATACGAGGGCTGCAGCGTGTGGCAGAAGGGGGGGGGGCGTTCAGATTTTGAACAGCAGAGACAGCCACAGGGCCGTCACCAGCGCATAGCTCGGCCTGCCCAACAGCCACCAGAGGCTGGGCAGCAATGCCAGCGCCAGCCGCCATAGGCTGGGCAGCAAGGCCAGCGCCAACGTCCTCTGCAGGCATCTGGTGGGTCGGCCTCTCGGAGAGCATGGTGGAGTCAACGCCGAGACCGAGATCTACTCTGGATATGGCCCCAAAGGGGGCAGGTGCTGGAGAGCCCAGCTGGAGTGGTGGCGCAGGGGCATCGAAGAGCCGGAGGGTTGGTCGGAAGGGGCGGGGATCCTCAGCTTGAGGCTCCGGCGGCGGCGTGCGGCAGGAGCAGAAAGCGGTGGCGACATGCGCGGGCAGCAGGGAACACGCCCCGTGCAGCAGGTTAGTGTTTGCAATAGGAGAGCGGTCACAGTTAAGAAAGCCGTCGCCCAAAGCAGGGGCGTGCCGGAGCGGCCTGGGGCAGATGGGCCTTGTGGTGAGAACTTGGTGGGCCTGAACGCGCGCATAGGCTGGAAAGTAGGCTTCAACAGGCAGGATGGCATTATCGCGAGCAGAGAGCGGCAGGCCGACAGTGGGCAGAAGCCCATGTGGCACAACAGGCTTGGGAGGGTGTGTGTTACCCACAGATGGAAGGAGGGGGAGGGCGCGGGAGCACATGAGGCCGGCCTCATCCTGCGGCCAGAATTTAAACAGTAGGGATCGGCAGCTTTCCCGTGCCACAGCCTCAGAACGCAAGTCAAAGCAAGGGAAGAAGCCGTCGTCCAGTGCGATCGCTCGCACCTGGATCGTCCCTGTAGCAGCTCGACAGTTGCTAAGCTGCAGCTCAAAGGAGAAGGCCATGGTATCCGGGTCGAAGGAGACGGCTACGCATGGCCGAGCGCATTCCGCAGCAAGCAGGGAGGAGCGCAGGCATCCTCGCAGCTCATCTTCGTGCGCGAGCTGCTCGACCATGGGGAGCGAGAAAGGAGCCCCCTTGATGAGTTTGGGCTTGTAAGAGATCTTTAGCATGGCCATGAAGTCTTGGTCGGAGGCGATCTGGGGCTGCAGGAAAGCGCGGAATGCCTGGGTGGCCATGCCATCATCTTCGACCTGGCCACCTGGAGCCGAGCCGAAGCCCCGGGTCATGGAGTGGCCCTGGCGAGGCAGGGTGCGAGGGAGAGCACGCCCAGCGCCGGAACCCCCTCCTCCACCGTAGCGGCGTGCAGATGGGGGCTGAGGAGGTGCAGACAGGGACCCCAGCGACTGCGCGACGTCCCAGATCTCGTTGATCAGCACGTCGGCGTAGGCGCCGGCTCCGTCGAAGCGGTGAAAGGCGATGTGGTGGGGGATATGCTGCAGAGCCTCGACTTTGGCGAGGACAAAGATGCCGGCGAAGTCGTTGCCGTGCAGGCAGGCATGCTCAACCCGCAGAAGGCCCGCAAAGCCGGCGACGGAGGCGGCGACACCGCGCCTGTTCCATAGCTCGAGGGGCAGCTTTTCCAGCGAAAGGCTGACGATGTGGTGATAGGAGAAGGAGAAGGCGTCGTCCCCCGCGTCGTGCGGAAGGATCCGGACAGTGTGGGAGCCAACGTAGAGAGGGCTCGCGCGGAAGGCCGCGGTGAAGGAAATATGACCTAGAGGCAATAATAAAGTTATTATTTATTTCCTTATTTCATGATAAATGTTTATTATTAATGCTAGAATTGTATTAACCGGAAACATAATACATGTGTGAATACATAGACAAACATAGTGTCACTTGTATGCCTCTACTTGACTAGCTCGTGAATCAAAGATGATTAAGTTTCCTAGCCATGGACAAAAGAGTTGTCATTTGATTAACGGGATCACATCATTAGGAGAATGATGTGATTGACTTGACCCATTCCGTTAGCTTAGCACTTGATCGTTTAGTATGTTGCTATTGCTTTCTTCATGACTTATACATGTTCCTATGACTATGAGATTATGCAACTCCCGTTTACCGGAGGAACACTTTGTGTGCTACCAAACGTCACAACGTAACTGGGTGATTATAAAGGAGCTCTACAGGTGTCTCCGAAGGTACATGTTGGGTTGGCGTATTTCGAGATTAGGATTTGTCACTCCGATTGTCGGAGAGGTATCTTTGGGCCCTCTCGGTAATGCACATCACTATAAACCTTGCAAGCAATGTAGCTAATGAGTTAGTTACGGAATGATGCATTATGTAACGAGTAAAGAGACTTGCCGGTAACGAGATTGAACTAGGTATTGGATACTGACGATCGAATCTCGGGCAAGTAATATACCGATGACAAAGGGAACAACGTATGTTGTTATGCGGTTTGACCGATAAAGATCTTCGTAGAATATGTAGGAGCCAATATGAGCATCCAGGTTCCGCTATTGGTTATTGACCGGAAACAGTTCTAGGTCATGTCTACATAGTTCTCGAACCCGTAGTGTCCGCACGCTTAACGTTACGATGACAGTTTCATTATGAGTTTATAAGTTTTGATGTACCGAAGGTTGTTCGGAGTCCCGGATGTGATCACGGACATGATGAGGAGTCTCGAAATGGTCGAGACATAAAGATTGATATATTGGACGACTATATTCGGACACCGGAAAGGTTCCGGGTGATTTCGGAGAAAACCGGAGTGCCGGAGGGTTA
>NC_041393.1:676653844-676697781 GCF_002162155.2 Triticum dicoccoides | reverse complement strand
TGTTGGGCGCTAGTGGAGAGAGAGAGAGGGGTCGGCCAGGGCAAGAGGTGCGCCCCCTCCCCTTGAGTCCGAATAGGACAAGGAAGGGAGGGGGGGGGGGACGGCGCCCCCCTTGCCTTTCCCCTCTCCCACTCCTTCCTTCCCCCTCCTTCTTGGACTAGGAAAGGGAGGGGCAAACCTACTTGGAGTAGGTTTCCCCCTCCTAGGGCGCGCCACCCCCTTGGCCGGCCCCCTCCTCCTCCCCCCTTTATATACGGAGGAGGGGGGACCTCTACACACACAAGTTGATCATCGTGATCGTTCCTTAGCCGTGTGCGGTGCCCCCCTCCACCATATTCCACCTCGGTCATATCATTGCGGTGCTTAGGCGAAGCCCTGCGTCGGTAGAACATCATCATCGTCACCACGCCGTCGTGCTGACGGAACTCATCCCCGACACCCTGCTGGATCGGAGTCCGGGGATCGTCATCGAGCTGAACGTGTGCTGAACTCGGAGGTGCCATACGTTCTGTACTTGGATCGGTTGGATCATGAAGACGTATGACTACATCAACCGCGTTGTCATAATGCTTCCGCTTACGGTCTACGAGGGTACGTGGACAACACTCTCCCCTCTCGTGGCTATGCATCACCATGATCTTGCGTGTGCGTAGGAATTTTTTTGAAATTACTACGTTCCCCAACAGTGGCATCCGAGCCCAGGTTTTATGCGTTGATGTTATATGCACGAGTAGAACACAAGTGAATTGTGGGCGATACAAGTCATACTGCTTACCTGCATGTCATACTTTGGTTCAGCGGTATTGTTGGATGAAGCGGACCGGACCGACATTACGCGTACGCTTACGCGAGACTGGTTTTACCGCCGTGCTTTGCACAGAGGTGACTAGCGGGTGTCTGTTTATCCAACTTTAGTTGAACCGAGTGTGGCTACGCCCGGTCCTTGCGAAGGTTAAAACAACACTAACTTGACGAACTATCGTTGGGGTTTTGATGTGTAGGTAAGAACGGTTCTTGCTCAGCCCGTAGCAGCCACGTAAAAATTTGCAACAACAAAGTAGAGGACATCTAACTTGTTTTTGCAGGGCATGTTGTGATGTGATATGGTCAAGACGTGATGCTATATTTTATTGTATGAGATGATCATGTTTTGTAACCGAGGTTATCGGCAACTGGCAGGAGCCATATGGTTGTCGCTTTATTGTATGAAATGCAAACGCCCTGTAATTGCTTTACTTTATCACTAAGCGATAGCGATAGTCGTAGAAGCAATAGACGGCGTAAACGATAATGATGCTACGATGGAGATCAAGGTGTCGCGTCGGTGACGATGGTGATCATGGAGGTGCTTCGGAGATGGAGATCACAAGCACAAGATGATGATGGCCATATCATATCACTCATATTGATTGCATGTGATGTTTATCCTTTATGCATCTTATCTTGCTTTGTTTGACGGTAACATTTTAAGATGATCTCTCGCTAAATTATCAAGAAGTGTTCTCCCTGAGTATGCACCGTTGCGAAAGTTCTTCGTGCTGAGACACCACGTGATGATCGGGTGTGATAGGCTCTACGTTCAAATATAACGGGTGCAAAACAGTTGCACACGCGGAATACTCAGGTTAAACTTGACGAGCCTAGCATATACAGATATGGCCTCGGAACACGGAGACCGAAAGGTCGAACGTGAATCATATAGTAGATATGATCAACATAGTGATGTTCACCATTGAAAACTACTCCATCTCACGTGATGATCGGACATGGTTTAGTTGATTTGGATCACGTGATCACTTAGATGACTAGAGAGATGTCTATCTAAGTGGGAGTTCTTAAGTAACATGATTAATTGAACTTAAATTTATCATGAACTTAGTCCTGGTAGTATTTTGCAAATTATGTTGTAGATCAATAGCTTGCGTTGTTGCTTTCATATGTTTATTTTGATATGTTCCTAGAGAAAATTGTGTTGAAAGATGTTAGTAGCAATGATGCGGATTGGATCCGTGATCTGAGGTTTATCCTCATTGCTGCACAGAAGAATTATGTCCTTAATGCACCGCTAGGTGACAGACCTATTGCAGGAGCAGATGCAGACGTTATGAACGTTTGGCTAGCTCAATATGATGACTACTTGATAGTTTAGTGCACCATGCTTAACGGCTTAGAATCGGGACTTCAAAGACGTTTTGAACGTCATGGACCATATGAGATGTTCCACGAGTTGAAGTTAATATTTCAAGCAAATACCTGAGTTGAGAGATATGAAGTCTCCAACAAGTTCTATGGCTAAAAGATGGAGGAGAATCGCTCAACTAGTGAGCAAGTGCTCAGATTGTCTGGGTACTACAATCGCTTGAATCAAGTGGGAGTTAATCTTCCAGATAAGATAGTGATTGACAGAGTTCTCTAGTCACCATCACCAAGTTAGTAGAACTTTGTGATGAACTATAGTATGCAAGGGATGACGAAAACGATTCCCGAGCTCTTCGTGATGTTGAAATCGACGAAGGTAGAAATCAAGAAAAAGCATCAAGTGTTGATGGTTGACAAGATCACTAGTTCAAGAAAAGGGCAAAGGGAAAGAAAGGGGAACTTCAAGTAGAATGACAAGCAAGTTGTCACTCCCACGAAGAAGCCCAAAGCTGAACCAAAGCCTGAAACTGAGTGCTTACACTGCAAAGGAAATGGTCACTGGAAGTGGAAATGCCCTGAATATTTGGTGGATAAGAAGGATGGCAAAGTAAATCAAGGGTATATTTGATATACAGGTTATTGATGTGTGCCTTACTAGTGTTTATAGTAGCCCCTGAGTATTTGATACTTGTTCGGTTGCTAAGATTAGTAACTCGAAACAGGAGTTACAGAATAAACATAGACTAGTTGAGGGTGAAGTGACGATGTGCGTTGGAAGTGGTTCCAAGATTGATATGATCATCATCGCACACTCCCTATACTTTCGGGATTAGTGTTAAACCTAAATAAATGTTATTTGGCGTTTGCGTTGAACATGAATATGATTTGATCATGTTTATTGCGATACGGTTATTCATTTAAAGTCAAAGAATAATTATTGTTCTGTTTACATGAATAAAACCTTCAATGGTCATACACCCAATGAAAATAGTTTGTTGGATCTCGATCGTAGTGATACACATATTCATAATATTGATGCCAAAATATGCAAAGTTAATAATGATAGTGCAACTTATTTGTGGCACTGCCGTTTGGGTCATATCGGTGTAAAGCGCATGAAGAAACTCCATAAAGATGGATTTTCGGAATCACTTGGTTATGAATCATTTAATGTTTGCGAACCGTGCCTTTTAGGCAAGATGACTAAAACTCCGTTCTCCGGAACAATGGAACGAGCTAGTGACTTATTGGAAATAATACATACCGATGTATGCGGTCCAATGAGTGTTGATACTCGTGGCGGGTATCGTTATTTTCTGACCTTCACAAGATGAATTGAGCAGATATGAGTATATCTACTTAATGAAGCACAAGTCTGAAACATTTGAAAAGTTCAAAGAATTTCAGAGTGAAGTGGAGAATCATCGTAACAAGAAAATAAAGTTTCTGCAATTTGATCACGGAGACAAATATTTGAGTTACGAGTTTGGTCTTCAATTAAAACAATGTGGAATAGTTTCACAAACTCACGCCACCTGGAATACCACAATGTTATGGTGTGTCCGAACGTCGCACTTTATTGGATATGGTGCGATCTATGATGTCTCTTATCGGTTTACCACTATCGTTTTGGGGTTATGCATTAGAGACAGCTGCATTCACGTTAAATAGGGCACCATCTAAATCCGTTGAGATGACACCGTATGAACTATGGTTTAGCAATAAACCTAAGTTGTCGTTTCTTAAAGTTTGGGGTTGTGATGCTTATGTAAAAAAGTTTCAGCATGATGAGCTCGAACCCAAATCGGAGAAGTGCGTCTTCATAGAATACCCAATGAAAACTGTTGGGTACACCTTCTATCACAGATCGAAAGAAGTGAGTGGAGGGAAGTACAACTTGATGAGGTAAATATACCTGCTCCCTTATTGGGAAGTAGTTCATCACAGAAATCAGTTCATGTGATTCCTACACCAATTAGTGAGGAAGCTAATGATGATGATCATGAAACTTCAGATCAGGTTACTATCGAACCTCGTAGGTCAACCAGAATAAGATCCACACCAGAGTGGTATGATAATCATGTTCTGGAAGTCATGTTACTAGACCATGATGAACCTACGAACTATGAGGAAGCGATGATGAGCCCAGATTCCACGAAATGGCTTGAGGCCATAAAATCTGAGATATGATCAATGTATGAGAACAAAGTATGGACTTTGATTGACTTGCTCGATGATCAGCAAGCTATGTTAAATAAATGGATCTTTAAGAGGAAGATGGACACTGATAGTAGTGTTACTATCTACTAAGCTCGACTTGTTGCGAAAGGTTTTCGACAAGTTCAAGGTGTTGACTACAATGAGATTTTCTCAACTGTAGCGATGCTTAAGTCTGTCCGAATCATGTTAGCAATTGCCACATTTTATGAAATCTGGCAAAAGGATGTCAAAACTGCATTCCTTAATGGATTTATTAAAGAAGAGTTGTATATGATGCAACTAGAAGGTTTTGTCAATCCTAAAGGTGCTAACAAAGTGTGCAAGCTCCAGCGATCCATTTATGGACTGATGCAAGCCTCTCGGAGTTGGAATATACGCTTTGATGAGTTGATCAAAGCATATGGTTTTATACAGACTTTTTGATAAGCTTGTATTTACAAGAAAGTGAGTGGGAGCTCTACAACATTTCTGATAAGTATATGTGAATGACATATTGTTGATCAGAAATAATGTAGAATTATTCTGCAAAGCATAAAGGAGTGTTTGAAAGGAGTTTTTCCAAGAAAGACCTCAGTGAAGCTACTTACACATTGAGCATCAAGATCTATATAGATAGATCAAGACGCTTGATAAGATTTTTCAATGAGTACATACCTTGATAATTTTTTTGAAATAGTTCAAAATGGAACAGTCAAAGAAGGAGTTCTTGCCTGTGTTGCAAGGTGTGAAGTTGAGTAAGACTCAAGACCCGACCATGGCAGAAAATAGAAAGAGAATGAAAAGTCATTCCCTATGCCTCAGTCATAGGTTCTATAAAGTATGCTATGCTGTGAACCAGACCTATTGTATACCTTGCTCTGTGTTTGGCAAAGGAATACAATTTTGATCTAATAGTATATCACTGGACAGCGGTCAAGAATATCCTTAGTGAGGACTAAGGAAATACTTCTCGATTATGGAGGTGATAAAAGAGCCCGTCGTAAAGAGTTACATCGGTGCAAGCTTTTACACCGATCCATATGACTCTAAGTCTCAATCTGGATACATATTGAAAGTGGGAGCAATTAGCTAGAGTAGCTCCATGCAGAGCATTGTAGACATAGAATATTTGCAAAATACATACGGCTTTGAATGTGACAGACCCATTGACTAAACTTCTCTCACGAGCAAAACATGATCATACCTTAGTACTCTTTGGGTGTTAATCACATAGCGATGTGAACTAGATTATTGACTCTAGTAAACCCTTTGGGTGTTGATCACATGACGATGTGAATTATGGGTATTAATCACATATAGATGTGAATAGTGGTGTTAAATCACGTGGTAATGTGAACTAGATTATTTACTCTAGTGCAAGTGGGAGACTGAAGGAAATATGCCCTAGAGGCAATAATAAAGTTATTATTTATTTCCTTAATTCATGAATAAATGTTTATTATTCATGCTAGAATTGTATTAACCGGAAACATAATACATGTGTGAATACATAGACAAACATAGTGTCACTAGTATGCCTCTACTTGACTAGCTCGTGAATCAAAGATGGTTAAGTTTCCTAGCCATGGACAAAAGAGTTGTCATTTGATTAATGAGATCACATCATTAGGAGAATGATGTGATTGACTTGACCCATTCCGTTAGCTTAGCACTTGATCGTTTAGTATGTTGCTATTGCTTTCTTCATGACTTATACATCTTCCTATGACTATGAGATTATGCAACTCCCGTTTACCGGAGGAACACTTTGTGTGCTACCAAACGTCACAACGTAACTGGGTGATTATAAAGGAGCTCTACAGGTGTCTCCGAAGGTACATGTTGGGTTGGCATATTTCGATATTAGGATTTGTCACTCTGATTGTCGGAGAGGTATCTCTAGGCCCTCTCGGTAATGCACATCACTATAAGCCTTGCAAGCAATGTAGCTAATGAGTTAGTTACGGAATGATGCATTACGTAACGAGTAAAGAGACTTGCCGGTAACGAGATTGAACTAGGTATTGGATACCGATGATCGAATCTCGGGCAAGTAATATACCAATGACAAAGGGAACAACGTATGTTGTTATGCAGTTTGACCGATAAAGATCTTCGTAGAATATGTAGGAGCCAATATGAGCATCCAGGTTCCGCTATTGGTTATTGACCGGAAACAGTTCTAGGTCATGTCTACATAGTTCTCGAACCCGTAGGGTCCGCACGCTTAACGTTACGATGACAGTTTTATTATGAGTTTATAAGTTTTGATGTACCGAAGGTTGTTCGGAGTCCCGGATGTGATCACGGACATGATGAGGAGTCTCGAAATGGTCGAGACATAAAGATTGACATATTGGACGACTATATTCGGACACCGGAAGTGTTCCGGGTGATTTCGAAGAAAACCGAAGTGCCGGAGGGTTACCAGAACCCCCCCGGGAACTAATGGGCCTTGTTGGGCCCTAGTGGAGAGAGAGAGGGGCCGGCCAGGGCAAGAGGCGCCCCCCCTCCCCTTGAGTCCGAATAGGACAAGGAAGGGGGGGGGGGCGCCCCCCTTGCCTTTCCCCTCTCCCACTCCTTCCTTCCCCCTCCTTCTTGGACTAGGAAAGGGAGGGGCAAACCTACTTGGAGTAGGTTTCCCCCTCCTAGGGCGCGCCACCCCCTTGGCCGGCCCCCTCCTCCTCCCCCCCTTTATATACGGAGGAGGGGGGCACCTCTAGACACACAAGTTGATCATCGTGATCGTTCCTTAGCCGTGTGCGGTGCCCCCCTCTACCATATTCCACCTCGGTCATATCGTTGCGGTGCTTAGGCGAAGCCCTGCGTCGGTAGAACATCATCATCGTCACCATGCCGTCGTGCTGACGGAACTCATCCCCGACACCCTGCTGGATCGGAGTCTGGGGATCGTCATCGAGCTGAACGTGTGCTGAACTCGGAGGTGCCGTACGTTCGGTACTTGGATCGGTTGGATCGTGAAGACGTACAACTACATCAACCACATTGTCATAACGCTTCCGCTTACGGTCTACGAGGGTACGTGGATAACACTCTCCCCTCTCGTTGCTATGCATCACCATGATCTTGCGTGTGCGTAGGAATTTTTTTGAAATTACTACGTTCCCCAACACGCGGCCTGCTCCTCTTCGCGTTGGAACACGGCAAAGGCAGTGCCCACGGCGGAGCCAGCGAAGCGCATTGCGGCAACCCCAAGCCTCTGCCGGAACACCCGCCGGAGCCAGGGCAGAAAGTTGGTTTTGGGCGGCGAAATGTTGATGAGGCAAAAAAGGGTGTTTTGGTCGGAGCTGAGGGGGAAGTAGACGTCTAGCGAAGTGGGTCGGCCTTGGATCACATGCTCCATGGGGCTGGCTGGGGCGAGGATAGGCAAGCTAGGGCAGAAGGGGATGATGGCAAGAGAGGAAGGAGGAGCCTGGTTCGAGGTGAGGGTAGTGGAGGGTGGCGATGGGAGAGGGCTGGTATTAGTAGCAGTGTATGGTGGCTTAGGGTTAGACGGGTATACGCGCAGGTCGCATTGGAAGCTAAGGTGGCCAACCCGGTGGCATAGCCAGCAAACGGCTGGATCTCGGCAGTCGCGTCTCTTGTGGCTATAGGAGAGGCAGCGGTAGCACCGCCGGTGGAGGTCAGCAGGCTTACCGTATCTAAGCAAGCGATACGCTACGGAGCGCGAGGCACGTAAAGATCCTGATAACCCCGGTTTATGCGAGAGCAGGGCGTCCCTATAGGTTGCATGGCGCGGTGAGGTCGGACTATCGGATAGGGAGACGTGCGAGGTGGCAGGGGAGGTAGAGAGGCGGGCAGGAGGCGCAACAGGGGTAGGGGAAGCGACAGGAGAGCGGCCTCGATCATCCCCCGATAGGGCAGCGGGCCGGTGCGACAGCGAGAGGGGGGATACGGGGTATCTAAACCACCAGGCACTTGATTGCCATCATGCGCATGCTGTAGAGAGAGGGGGGAAACCTGCGAGTCTGACCCAGGATCCCTGGAAACCTGGGCACGAGAAGCGTGCATTGGGTGGGGTCCTAGGATAGAAGGCAGGGCAGCGTTAGAGACCCAGGTGGGAGAACGGACGGGCGGTAAGGACAAGGCTGGGGCAGGAAAAGACAAGCAAGAAAGGGACATCCTGACACGAAGCAAACCGGACGCCCAGCAATCACGGAGAACTATCTCCTTGGCGATTCATTCATGAGCGACACGGAAGAAAAAACAGCCAGGTTGGCCGCATCTGACCTCGTAGCCGTTGGCAAACCCACCAAACCAAACTGACCAGGAGGGAGGCAAAGAAGTCCGGCGAGCAACGACGGCACGCACGCCGGCGGGGCGTCGTCGGCCAGCAATCGCCTCGACAGTGGCGCAGCCATAACGATAGAGCATGACATCCTGAAACCGATCACCTTCCATGGGGCAGACACAGACAACTAGCAAAGCAAGTAGAAAAAAGAAGAACTAGAATGCATCAAGGTGGGAGGGGCGGCATGCATCAAAGGAACAGGCAGTAACAACCAAAAGATCGAAGAGAGCTGAGATTGAAAGAACCAGCCGTAGGCGAAGGAGAAAAACCGTGAACGTGGCGGCCGTGCTCTAGCTTCAAGCCGTTGCGGGGCACACCGGGCTGGGTGGTCGCCGTGGCTGGAGTAGCGCGCGACGAGAAGGTGGACGCCGCCTCCGGGGGTGGAGACGGCGTTGGGGTGGCAGCCGACGCCGGGGTGTGCCCCTACCTAGCTCAGGAGCTCCACCATCGCTTGACTCAATCGCTGGGAGGGTGGTCCTGTGTCTTTTCATTGATGTTGTAGGTATGCGTGCATTTTAAGTTCTACACTGTTGTTCTTGGGTGGGATCACATGTATATTGCATTTTCTTCCCAGCAAATCAAATTGCACGTTTTCACAAAGTTCTAAAATTTAGAAATAAAAATGATATTTTTCTGCAAATCACTTCTTCTCTCCATCTACTTATCGATATCTTCAGTGCTACAATATCCTATTGAATATTTGTTGTGTTTTCTTTATTCACCACACTATTGCTTCACAACCGCTGTTTGGTGCAGCACAATGTTATTGTTGTGGTGGGAGGCAAAGTGAGCACCGGAGGAAACATGAAACAGGTGCTTTTCGGAAGCAAGGAGAAAGATGATCCTTTCTTTACTCACTCCTTTTGGGTGAGCATACATACATATCTAATCATCCAACAATAGGCATCACAAGCCCAGAATATGCAAAAACAAAAAAGGCCTCTTGTCTATGTTTGTACCATGGCATCACCAAGTTCTCTGCGGTTAGCACGACCTCTGTACTCTGTACTGTATGCAGCCAAGCAAAACCAAAACCCAATCACTAAATCAGCAGTCACCTGGGTCCCTTGCCATAGGAGTCGCGCAGCGTGACGGTCCTGTTGAACACGAGCTCCTCGGGCGTCGAGTCCGTGTCCACGGCAAAGTAGCCTGGGATTCACATCACGTTCATTCGAGCACGGTCAGTCAGTCAGCCGCATGAATCAACGGATACAGCGCTGGCAATTACAGAGAGATAGGTTCAGAAGATTTCTTACCGAGCCGCTCAAACTGGAACTTGTCGCCCACAACCACGGTCGCAAGCGATGGCACGGCGTACGCACCCTTCACGACCTCCTTCGAGTGCGGGTTGAGATCGCGCAGCCAGGCTGTACCCTCCGGCTCTTTATCCTCCAGCCCGGCAGGATTCTACGAGGGCAAGAAATGCATTCACAAGGGAGTGACTTTCAAGTCCTACACACGTCTGTTGTAATGACAGACAGCAAGAGCGGCGAGCAAAACTATACCTCTGATAAGAACAGTTTCTCAAACAGTCTTATTTCCACCTTTAACGGTTCAACTCCAGGCGCTGGCTCGGCAACCCAGTGCAGAACACCCTGAACGAATTGCAAACCAAGTCAGCATATCTTCATTGTGTCCCAACTCCCTAACTAGAATCTTCAGATTTGAATGTAAGGATTTAAGTGACCAGTTACCTTGGGTTTAGAGGTCTTTGAGGGGTCATACTCAGCTCGAATCTCAACAATCTCATCTGGGTTATCGCCATGAATAACCTCTGTGCATTTTATCGGGAACGCATAGCTAGCAATTAAATTGACAAGTACCATACTGTAAATTTGTGCCGATGCGGAGTAGGTGAACTATGAATAGTCAACTAAATCCAGATCAACTTTCTCCACAAAAGAACAGTAGTTCTGACTCAATTACCTTAGCAGGGCGGATTTACCAGGAGCTAGCCCATAATAGTCTTTCGAGTCCTCAAGGCGAAAATCAGTTTTTTCAATGTAGACAGTTCTTGAGAAAGGAACCTGTCAAAAGGTAACGTGTTATAAATTATGAAGCATGCATAAGGACATAAGGTAAAACGTATAATATTTCCATTACTGCATTCCTAAAACAGAATTTTAAACCACTTGTGCCATAGCAATAACACCTATTCTTCCCATCATATACTGAACAAGAGAGGCACCTTGTAGTATGACAAAGCTGTTGATTCACACCCACTGGATCCTCTCCAAGATTAGAGATTTGA
The DNA here is from genome assembly GCF_002162155.2 of Triticum dicoccoides. Taxonomy (NCBI): domain Eukaryota; kingdom Viridiplantae; phylum Streptophyta; class Magnoliopsida; order Poales; family Poaceae; genus Triticum; species Triticum dicoccoides. Next base: position 676,686,880 of record NC_041393.1, on the reverse strand, counting down.
GTTTGGAGGAGAAGAGAGGAGAAGAGGGGAAGAGTACTCTGGAAGTTTTGGTCGGGAATAGCTCACTCTCGATTCACTCTCCTGTATAGGATATTTACAGAGTTGCAACTTTACACATAAGACCTCTAGCTATCCTACTTTTGCAACACAAGGACCACCAACACTCCCCCTCAAGATGGGGCAAAGATGTCAATAAGCCCCATCTTGTTACAAATCCTCATAAATGATACAACACCTATTCCTTTTGTTAATAAATCTGCAAGCTGATCTATAGACTTAATATAACTAATTTGGAATAACCCTTCATCTAATTTCTCTCGGATGAAGTGCCTATCTATCTCAATATGTTTAGTTCTATCATGATAAACTGGGTTATTCACTATGTTAATTGTGGCTTGATTATCACAATAAACCTGAATAGATGCATCAGTCCACGGCTGCAACTCGGTTAGTAAGGTTTTCAACCACATTAGTTCACACAAACCCGAGGCCATGGACCTAAATTCCGCTTCTGCTGTCGAGCGAGCCACGACACTCTGCTTCTTGCTTCTCCAACTAACCAGATTTCCTCCCACAAACATGCAGTAGCCCGAAGTTGAACGTCTATCATCTAAGCATCCGACCCAGTCCGCATCGGTGTAACCCTCTACCCTCAGATGTCCATGATTAGAGAACAAGATTCCTTTCCCAGGACAACTCTTTAAGTATCTTAGAATTCTATTCACAACATCTAAGTGGCTAGTCCTTGGGTCATGCATATATCTGCTTACGACACTAACAGCATACGCAATATCAGGTCTTGTATGTGATAGATAGATTAATCGCCCAACTAGCCTCTAGTATTGGTGCCTATCAACGGGATCACCACCATCTGCCATGATTCGATGATTCTGTTCTATTGGAGTAACTGCAGGTTTACATCCTAGCATCCCCGTCTCCTCAATTAAATCAAGCACATATTTTCTTCGTGAGAGATAAATACCTTTTGGGCCATATGCAACTTCAATGCCCAAGAAGTAGTGAAGATATCCCATGTCCTTGACTTCAAATGACTTTGCTAGCATCTTCTTCAAGTGAGATATCTCCACCTCATTGTTGCCTGTAATCACCATGTCATCTACATAAACAAGAAGAATCGTGATCTGATCACGCTGACATTTAAAGAACAGGGTATGATCTGCATTGCTTTGTCTATACCCCATGGAACATATTTCCTTCCGGAACCTTCCAAACCATGCCCTAGGAGACTGTTTCAGTCCGTAGAGGGATTTTCTTAACCGACACACTTTACCCTCTGTTTCCTGGCTACTAAAACCAGGAGGAATTTCCATATAAACCTCCTCTTGTAGATCTCCGTGAAGAAAAGCATTTTTAACATCCATCTGGAACAATTTCCACTTATGATTTGCAGCTATCGAGATTAAAGTCCTGACAGTACTCAATTTTGCTACCGGAGCAAACATTTCATCATAATCCACCCCATAAGTTTGACTGTACCCTTTTGCTACTAGCCTAGCCTTATATCTTTCCACCTTACCGTTTGGAGCTTGCTTAATTGTAAATACCCATTTACAACCCACAACTTTCTTATCTCCAGGTAGATAAGTAAGTACCCATGTTTGGTTCTTATCAAGAGCCGCCATTTCCTCCAACATTGCTGCCCTCCATTCTAGATATTGCTTCGCTTCCTGCCAGTCACGTGGTATAGGTACAGCGGAATGCAAGGAAGCTATAAATGACTTATATAGGGGCCCGACAGAAGAGTATGAAACATAATTGGAGATATCATATGGGGCAAATTTAGAGGGCAATTTTCCAGCAGTAGTGCGAGGTTGCTTTCTATGAGCAATATGAACATCTAAGTCATCATAAGTGAGAGGAGCTGTACCATCGCTTGTGGAGAATGGTAATGTAGTATGAGGTGAAGCTGATGGTTGTGAACTTGAATCATGCATGTCGGATTGAATTTTTGCTTCTGAATCATCCTCCCTTAAACTGATTTCCTCCCCTTGCACTTGTTCTTCCTCAGGTTTACGTCTTCGTGTATATACCTGTAGATTTTGTTCTTCATTCGGCCTTGACCACCGTGTAGCCTCAGTTGATGTATCTTGTTGCTCCCCTTGCATCTGCTCTTGCCCTCCTCTAAGATCAACATCTCTATCATCATTCCCGTCCTCAAGTGGTATTGCTCCAACCACCACTTGCTTTGATGGTGTAGAGTTGCTCTCTTCTCCTTTTTCTCCCCCTGCCTTGTTGCCCGGGTCTGAAACATCACTAGGAAACAGATCAGGAAATACATCAGTTAAATCTACAGGTTCTCCATAAATTGGTATGTGTTCCCTGAAGATTACATCCATGCTCACGAACATTCGCTTTTCTGATGGGCACCAACACTTATAGCCCTTCTGCTTCCCAGAATACCCCACAAACACACACTTCAAAGCCCTTGGATCTAACTTTCCAACAGATGGCCTGTAATCTTTCACAAAACACATACACCCGAACACCTTTGGCGGAACTACATAAGAAGTCTTGCCAGTTAAACACTCTATTGGCGTCTTGTACCCAAGGACTCTAGATGGCATTCTATTAATTAGGTATGCTGCTGTCATTACTGCCTCATTCCATAAGAACTTAGGAACATTCATAGCCATCATCATACAACGGGTTACCTCTAACAAATGCCTATTCTTTCTCTCAGCTAAGCCATTCTGCTCAGAGGTACCCGGACAGGTAGTCTGATGCATTATTCCAAAGCTCGACAAATAACCATCAAACTCTCTATTTATATACTCTGTGCCATTATCAGTCCTAAATACCTTAACACATGCATCATACTGAGTCATAATCATATTATGAAAATCTCTAAAGCATTCAAATACATCATTTTTGTTCCTCAACACATACACCCAAGTGGTCCTAGTACAACAGTCAATAAAGGTAACAAAATAACGATATCCATTGATAGACACTACTCCACTAGGACCCCACACATCAGAGTGTATTGTCTGAAGTGGGACATCACTTCTATGATCAGATAGAATATAAGTGCTGCGGATTTGCTTTCCATATAGGCAAGCATCACATACCAAGTCCTCCTTTCTAACTTTATTAAAGAGATTAGGGTAAAGCTGACCCAGAATAACAAAAGACATATGCCCAAGTCTTCGGTGTTGTAGCATAAATTCTTCAAGTGGTGAAGAGGATAGAGCAGCAGCGACAGCTGGTGATGTATTATCATCCAAATAATACAATCCATCATGCATGCTCCCTGTCCCAAGTCTTCTTCCAGTCCCAAGTTCCTGAATTAAACACCATGATGGGAAAAAGATGACAACACAATTCAACTCACTTGTAATGCAGCTTATAGACAGAAGGTTAATTGGAAACGAAGGAACATGTAGCACAGATGAGAGGGGCATATTAGAGTTACACATGAGTGTCCCTGAACCCATAATAGTTTGTGTGGAACCATCAGCCAACTTTACACTTTGCCCTCTCAATTCGCGGACATAATTAGTAAATTTCTTGTGTGAACCAGCCATATGTCTAGATGCACCAGAATCTATTAACCATGGTGCATCACGAAAATTAGAAGTATGAGCATTAGGAATGTTACCACTAAAATTTGCAGATGCGGCAGAGGATGGTGTCGTGGGCGCTTCAGTAGTTTGCTTATCACCTAACCTTAACCCTTTAAATTGCTGCCACTTCTCCCAGTCATCCGCGCTCATTTCCACGTTCACATTTTGAGAGTGTTCATCTACCATAACCGAGGCATTTGCCCTGCCTGCTGCACGGCAAAAAACCAATACCACGCCCACCAAGCCCCCGTCCACGACCTCTGCCGCGCCAGTTTTGACCTCTTCCACGTCCACTCCCAAATAATTGAGGACAAGATGATCTTATATGCCCTGGCTGGCCACACTCAAAGCAATTTCTTTCGGATGTGTTCAACCCAAACCGTTGGTTATTTGCATTTTCTGTGACAAGAAGGGCTGAACGCCTCTGTGCTATGCCCTGCATAGATAGTCCTCCAACCTCCAATTTCAGGCGTGTCTCCTCGCTAATGATCGCAGATATCGCTTGCTCCAAAGGAGGTAACTTGCCACTGCCATAAAGTGTTGCCCTCCTATTCTCAAATTTGGGATTAAGTCCATTCAGAAAATCCCTAAAACGCCTTCTCTCTGTCCATTTATTGTATTTTTCAATACATTTGCCACACTCCATCTCGATTGGATCATAATAATCCAGATCGCTCCAAAGTCGTTTTAGTTCAGAAACATAGTCAACCACCGTCTTCTCGCCTTGGCACAAATCTTGTAACTCCTTTTGAATCTTGCAAGCAAGCATTTTGTTTCCTACTCCTGAGAATGTCCCTTTCAATAACCTCCAAATTTCAGAAGCTTCTTTAATCCTTTCAACTTGTTTGGCAATCTGAGGTGATAGAGAGCTCAATAACCACGCCCTCACTAGTGCATTTGTCATCTTCCACTTCTGACCTTCTTTGGAACTCTCATCCATAGGCTTCTCCACTGTGCCTAGAATGTAAGCTTCAAGCTTCCTGGAAACCAAGATGGTCTCCGCATGCTCTGCCCAGCTCACATAATTTTCTGGTCCTTCTAATTTTACATGGGGCATTTGCAAAGGATGTATCTCCTCTTTTGCCTCCACTTCTGATCTTGAGTTCCCTGCTTGCTTGCTAATCGCATCAAACAACAGCTGATATTTCTCATCCATGGCCTGCAAGACAGCAGCAAGCTCCCCTGCTGTGACTGCCCCTGGAGCACTACCATTGCCTGCCATATCTTCAATTCCTCCACACTCAGCAGGAAAAGCAGCAGCAGTGCTCAATCTCTCTTCTTTACAAGCTCTCTGCTGCTCTCTACTATCCCTTTATCCCTTTTCAGAGACCACACAGCAGCAGCCCTCAATCTCTCTTCTTCCTCCCCAAATCTGCAGCAGCAGTCCCCTATTTCTCCAAATCGAAACAACAACAACCTCTTACCTCCTGCTCCTCTTTTCTCTGATCCAGGGAGCCCCGCAACCTTCTTCAGGTAGCCCCGATTCGACTCCCCACCGCCGTACTGGGTCTCAATCCCGCTGCCTTCACCTCCCGAACGCCCAGCAATGTCCACACGAGCGTCACCGGGATGGATCTTGCCAAAGCTCTGATGCCATGTTGATTCACACCCACTGGATCCTCTCCAAGATTAGAGATTTGAGTTTGGAGGAGAAGAGAGGAGAAGAGGGGAAGAGTACTCTGGAAGTTTTGGTCGGGAATAGCTCACTCTCGATTCACTCTCCTGTATAGGATATTTACAGAGTTGCAACTTTACACATAAGACCTCTAGCTATCCTACTTTTGCAACACAAGGACCACCAACAGAAGCTTCATCAGCAGGAGCATCAGGCCACTTCTTTCCATCAAGGTCTATGACTTTTCCATCTTCCAAGTTAGTTATTACAACCTAATTTAGCAAAAGGAGGCACCATGAATGTGTTAGGGACTTCTAAGGACTGAAGAGTGAAGACATGGAGTGACTTGCAGTAGGAACCAGATGCCATACCTTTAGAGGATGCAGAACAACCATGGCTCGAGAAGCTGTTTTATTAAGTTCTTCTCTGATGTGATATTCAAGACGGTCGACAGGAATTAAGCTATTGACACTGGACATATAAAGAATACCAAGGGCAATCAGTAGCAGAAACGGAGATTTTGCAATTGTGCACCTGGCACAAAGCACAGTTCATGCAAAGCCGTTTGTTGACTATCATCCATGCATTTACCTTCTTGTTATCCCCATTCCACGGATAAATGAATTAATTGTGGCTGCTGACACCCCCCGTCGCCGCAGTCCTGCCAGTGTTAACAAACGAGGATCATCCCACCCGTCTACCCACTTCTCTGTCACAAGCCGATTCAACTGCAACAGAACAAGGAAAATGTATCCATAAATATAGATCAAACAGGGTAATACTGATTTCTCGATTATTAACATACCTTTCTTTTAGACATAATATTATGTGATATGTTCAGCCTTGAATACTCCCAAACATATGGCTGGTACAAGCCCAAGGCAACAAGTACCCAGTAGTATGATGGACGGCGTACGTCAAACTCAAGCGTGCACAGCTAATGAATAACCACACTCAGTTAGTCGTGGTATAGTTTAAAGAAGCCAGAGCTACTTTGAGAAAGGGGGAAATTACCGAGTGAGTAATGTTTTCAAGTGAATCCACCATGCAATGAGCATAATCATAGCTTGGATAGATACACCACTTGTCACCAGCATGCGGATGAGGGGTGAACTATGTGGCATCAAATGATTAGTTATGTACCGATAAGATATGGCCATTCAATTCACAAAACGAGGTTTGCAACTTACTTTTATTCTGTATGCAATTAAGTCGTACATGTTTCTGGTATCATTCTGCATGTCCTGCTTCATTCGGAGAGTTGCTGCGCCCTCAGCAATCAGCCCACGTCATGTCTTCGAATAATTGCAGTGACTCTTCAATAGGCCTATCCCTCCATGGACTATCCGTATTCGTTTCCCTGTCTTTCCTGATTTGTTCTGCAGTCTGGAAATCATATACCAGTCAGCATTTGCACATTTTATTTCTCAAGGACTCGATATACATGCTAATTTCCTCCTTTTGAATCTTCTACCATGATAAATAAAGGCGGAGAGAAAAAGAACCTGGTGATCCACATAGGCTAGCCCTTTCCGAAGTAACTCAACGGCGTGCTCATACAAAGCTTGAAAATAATCACTTGTATATGTAACTTTGTAGGGCTCCCATCCCAGCCAATGAACTATCTCCTGAATGTGGTCTATATATTCCTTCTTTTCAGCTTCTGGGTTTGTGTCATCAAACCTGTTGTTCAGTTAGGCATGACTTCATTTTGTCGTGAATCGGTGAATGAGAATGCAGAAGAACTAAAGCAGCAAGAATTCTACGCAAGAATTTTTAGAGCAAGCAGAAATAATCAGAAATCTAGAATGAAGATGGAAATATATAATCAAATAGATGCAGTATATAATGTAAGAGAAGAATCACAATTTCAAGCAATATTTGGTCATTTCCGGCAAAAAAGCACTATTTGATCAGGACAGACATGACTAAAATAAGTAGTTGGTACAAAATCAGTAAACATAGCCAGGAGAAACATAATTTCAAGCATGGCAAGGAGGAAAAGACTGTTCCAAATTGAAAAAAAAAACATATGTAACCTAAGATAACAATTGCCATTCCACTCTTTAGCCAGTCCAAAATCAATAAACATAGCCTGGACCAGATGAAGAATGCAAGTATAATATTCCATTTTTCATGGAAGTGGTATATATGGAAATGCTTTTCAAGAAGATTATAAAAACCTTGGCATGACCGATATGAAGATATCCATTAGGTTCTGGAGGGAAACGGGTCGTCACTTTTCCACCGGTTGCCCTAAGATGTTTCTCCAAAATCTCCTTTGTGTTATGCGCCCTCCATATGTTCCCATCGCTGAAGAATATTTCTGTATGAACCTAGGTCACAAAGAAATCAAAACCACTTAAGTCCATTTCTTACAAGTGACAACCAACAGAACAGCCAATCATAGCGCTTAGAAGAACAATACTAACGTCATGGGGATATCAGAGAACAGTCTGTGCAGAATTTATGTGCATAACTACAACAGATATTTAATCTATTTAACTCAACAGTTTACGATACCTTGTTATTTTCTGCCGGCTCAGGAAAATGCGAGTATGGATTCAGGTCCTCAGATGGTGGGGCAGCAGTAACTACTGCAACCACTTTCTCCTGGATTTCAAAGAAAGCACAGATAGCTAATTAATAATCAAATCGCCTACTTTAAACCCCAAAGGCTCTACTTCAGCGCACCAACCTCAGCTTTTGCTGGTTTTCCTTTCTTCGTTTTTACTGGTTTTACATTGTCAGCTTCCGTCTTTGGACCTAGTATCTCTGCAAGCCTTTTCTCGATCTCCTCCTGTATGAGCAAAATATGAAGAGGGTTAAATGAAGTTAATACAACAGAAATAAGTCAAGTGCTTTATCTATAGCAATTGTTTTGCACCTTTGTCGCCTTAGCATCACCCCAGGGGTGTCTCTTCCTAACCTGTCCGCATAGGTTACCAACTGGAAGAAGGATAGAGCAGGATAAAGGATGGGTTCCCTCAAGTAACAAATCAAAAAATGTGTAATACAAAGGTGAACTGGATGACAACCATTTATATGATAACGCTGCTCCAATATAGCTTCCATATTTTCATGTAGAACCTTGGTGACAGTTGAATGAATCTCTTCAATTGAAACAACCACGCCTGCAGTTACACATTGCACTCCAATCAATAAGGCGGCCAATTGAAAGAATTGACTGAATATGCTGCTTCAGAGAAAGGTGTTCCTTTCATATCTGATCATCAAAATGCAAACTTTCCCTATATTATTGTAGCATCCAAACAACCACATTATCGAGTCACCAACATAGACTTTCTTAGGGCATGTAGACTGAAAGGTGTTTATGTGCGAGTTCATACAGAGAATGTTGCCACATCACTAAGCAAATATGTGAACTACATCTACTCCAGAGATTTTTTATACTCCCTCCGTCTCAAAATTCTTGTCTTAGATTTGTCTAAATACCGATATATCTAGTCGTTTTAGTGTTAGATACATCCGTATATAGACAAATGTAAGACAAGAATTTTGGGACGGAGGGAGTATAATATTAACAGTACTAGTTAAACTCATAAGCACCTCCTAAACATTGGTGCCTAATCAAGCACTCATCCATCAATATAAGCACGAAGACTATAGTACGTGGCAAGTAAAAAAATGGTTTATATTTCTGGACATCTCTCTAAGAACTTGCACTGTGCATGCTCTTAGTGTCCAGTCCGTGAATGTGCCATGCATTAGTTAAAATTGTTAGAAGCGTATATATTGTTGTTGCCAAAAACATACCTACACCACAGGCTTCTTCAAACTTCCCAGTATCCAAAGGATCAGGACCAACATTATTAAGAAATGACAGAGCAGCGTCTAGCTGTGCAGGGTTCTTTATCTGAAAAATAGTGACATAACGAAATACTTCAGATTAACAAAACTAAGACACATGAGCTCTGAAACAAAGTGTCCATTCTTCATGCGCACTCCCGAAAATGCAAAACGAAGAATGAAAAAAGGTGGCAGATATCACCTTCATGGACACGATATAGTCGATGAGAGCAGGACGATGGACAAGCGCATTGTTTGGGTATTTAGTGGCAACCTATTTCATCCACGAGCAAGTGCATCCTCATAAGTCACACAAAAAATCCTCAAATGTATAGAGCAGAGAAAAAACTGATAAAGATACTTACGGCATACAAAGGATTTCCTACTGACTTGTCACACCAACTGATACCAGCCTGTTCATAGGCAAATCCAGTTAAAAGGGGAAACAATGTATGCTTTGAAGAGATAAATGACACTGATTTAACTTGCACCACAAAATGGCGGAAACAAAATAGTAAGGCGACATACTGTAAGCAATGATGAAAAACAAACACAATAGTTTTACCTCGGCTATGACAGCGGCTAGGTTGGTGGTGACCTTGCTGTTGACAAGCGCGTTCTCCGCCGTGCGCTGGTCGAGGCCGAGCGCGAGCAGCTTCTCCAGCTGCAGGGCGGGGGCCTTATATCCCTTGCCTCCGGCGCCCATGACGCAGGGCAGGTCCAGAGATTTCAGGAGGGGCGGTGCGAAGCTAGGACCCGGGACGCTTAATGTCAGAACATTAAAGTACTAGTCAGCTTGTTTCAGCAGATGCCATAAGCCTAGTATATAGCTCTGATGAGCAATAGAAATACTAGGATAACAATCGGCTTCGCTGACACTCAAAAACAATTTTCACCCACAAAAAAAAAACTCAAAAACAAGTTTCAAGGCTATTTGATTCATATGCAACCATGAGACCATTCATAATCCATATGTGATTGATCTATTCATCTCTATGTATTTCCACAAGTGTATCCGTGGTTAATTTCCAGGTGGGGAGGCATGGGCTAAATATTCTATGCAATAGCAAACAGAGCAATGTAACAGCACCATTGTGCAATCAGGGTGATGAGAATATTATACTAGGACAATAGATGCCTATCCACATGTAAACACCTAGCAATCCAGGCACGAAACAGAGAGGACATCAGGCTTTCAAGCCAAACAGGAGGGGGGTAAGCAGGGGGGAGCGGAGGCTGGACCCAACCTGGGCGGCGGCGGCGGAGTCGGGGGCGGCCGGATCGACGACGCACCCTCGGGGACAGAGCCTCCGTGGAGTCCGGAAGGTGGGAGGCGGTAGCTCACCGCCGGTGCCGCCGTGCCTGAACCTCTGCTGGCAGGGTACGGGATCGGGAGGCGAGGGTTTGGCGACAGAGGCAAGGGTTCGGCCTTTGGGCCGCGGCGCCACGCCGAAGGTTTTCACCTCCAAATCCATCTCAATGTATCCATAACCCCCCAAAGTCAATTTTGGTATGATTTTAACCCTGAAAATGTCAAAACCGTTTTAATCAAACCCTGACTGGTTTAGTGTCACATCAGAAGCGGTTTTGCAAGGTGGTTTTCGTTTACTTGTTGATTACTTGGCGCTGGCGTGTCACTGCATACGCTGCTCTTGCTGTAACTAGCAGCCACGGACAAAAATTCCCCAAGTTCTCTGCCATCTCGTTCGAACCCTAAATCCCAATCACGTTCGTGCTCTTGAATCGGCTCCACTCCATGACCTCATCCGCAAGCTTCTCAGCGAGCTCCTCTGCTGGCCGCACGTCATATTCCGCTGGTACGGCGGCGGCGGCGGCGCAATCGCCGGTGCCATATCGGCAGGGTCCGCTGCATTACGAGCCCCAAAACTTGCGCGGCTGCAGAGTGGAAGCACCCCGATGGATTTCCTGGAGTGTGAAGAACCCAACGCGCATGTGCTACAATTGCGGAAATCGAAAGTGTGTTCTTGCTGATTTTTCTGGGAGGTCTTTCCATTGTTTGCTGAGTTCAATGAAATGTCAGGGTGTGGACTGCATGTTTTTTGAGTGGCATGACGATCCAAATACTCCATTTCTGAATTCGCTGGTTGGTGACTTGCGTGATATTGTGTATCATCTGAAAACAGAGAAGAAACAGTTGGCAGAATCTTGAATCTAAGTTGAAGCTCTCATGGACAAGGCTGTAGATGTGGAGATGGGCATGAGGTCTTTTGTGCATGAGATGCAGTTCAAGAACGCAGCAGAAGTAGAAGAAGAAATGCATAGGAAATTGGAAAGATTTAGAAATGTTGTTCAGAAAATTGAATAATTTAGAAATGTTTGTGGAGTTCAAAATTTTGTATGTTACTTCTTGTTTGTAAGCAACTTCATTTTGTCCAGTACTGGGTGTTTGTAAGCAACTTCCTTTTGTTCAGTACTGGCTTACAAAGTAGAAATTTTTTGCTATCTGATTTGCTATGTGACTGTAGACCAACTGAAGGAAAATATGCTATCTTCAGTACTGGCTTACACAGTACAATCGTTTGCAATCTGACTATAGATGATCTGAAAGAAAATTTTAATATCTATTTAAGTGATAGTACAAAGAAGTGACAGTGCATGTTCAGTACTAGCTTTCTTTCTTATATATGTACAGCAAGCAACACATCTTGTGCATTTTGAGTGATAGTAAATAACAACGGATTGATAGATGATCTTGTGCATTTTCAGTGACAGTAAATAACAACGGATTGGTAGATGTTCCAAAAGATCATAGATCATGTACTTCACAATACACCATAATTCAGAGTAGATAAATAGTTCCAAAAAGATCATACATGTTCCGATCTTGCTGAAATAAACATCTGGACATTGGCTCTTCACATAAACTAATTTAGAGTACATGAGCACAATTCAGAGTACTTGACAGCAACAGAAAAAAAAGCAGGAAATTTCAAATGGATGGTCCTTTCTTGCTCTCTAAGGCCTTCTTGTATGCTACCAAGTTGAACACACAATGCTTGGGAACATTGGGTTGTGAGCTGCTGCTTGTTCCCCCCTGTGTGGATTTCATCTGGCTGATTGCTGGCTGTGAACCACCAACATTTGTGGATTTCCTATGCATGCTTGAGTGTTTCGCCCTGCCTGCTTGGCTTGCTCCAGCTTTTGACTTGCCCTGCTATGTGAAGATTGTGAAATATAAGATATTATGTTATAGAAATCAGGAACTCATGGTAAAAAATAAATAAGAAAATAGTTACAAAAAATATACCATTGATTTCTTAACATTTTGCCCTGCTTGCTTGGCTGGGACATCACGAACTCCTGCTTGTGACTTGCCCTGCCTGCTTGGCTGAGAACTTGTTAAATTTTCATGAATTTGAACATGTGGTTGAGAACTTGACTGTGCAATCCCCTTTTCCTTCTTTGCATTTGCAGCCTCAACTGCTGCCTACAAAATGTTTAAAAAGTCACTTTGCCTCAATTTAATTGTGAACAATAATAGTCAGTCATTTTACTCTAGTATTAAATCGTACCTTTGCTTTCTTCGCATTTTCTGCCTCCATTGCATCTTTGTCTTGTTTTCTTTTCCTTGCAGCATCTCTCACAATATGTGAATTGCCCTGGTGCTTGCCTGCTCCATTGTTTGTGCAAGATTTCATGTTGTGACCTGTCCTATGGCATGAACTGCATGTTATTGTCCCTCCTATCTTCCTCATCTTATTCCCTTTGGTGCTTCTCCCTCCTCTCTTCGTCTCTCTGTCTTTGGCCTGCCTGGCAAGCTAATGTACCCTGGAGGTGCAGGCTTTACTCGATCTGATCTTGGCCAACTTTCTTCCCCCTCCAAGGGTTCCAAACAGTGGGAATATATTTTGTTGTACACTTCAATAGAGTAGCACTTGGCAATGTAATCATCTATTTTCCTGCCAGTTTTGTAGATAGCACTTATTGCGTGACAACATGGCAGGCCAGAAAGTTGCCAGTATCTGCATGAGCATGTCCATGCATCCAAGTTCAAAGTGAATTTGAACTTCTCATGTTCAAGTACCTCAAACCCCTCTTTGCCATTCCAGAGGACATCACAATTTCCTGATCTCTTGATGTTCTGTTTCAGTTTTTTGAATACATTAGGACAAACGGCCCCTTCCCATTTCTCAGCTTTAGTTCTATTTTCTTGTATCCTCACCATGTTCTTCTGTCTGATCCACTCTAGCATAGAGATGCATGGGAGATACCTTGCTTCCAAGATCCAATTATTAAAGGACTCACACATGTTATTATCCACTGAGTCGCAGTTGGAGCCTAGCTTCATGTATGCCCTACACCAATGCTCTGGAGCAGTATTCATCATGTCCTTTGCACCTTCAACAGTAAACTGTGCAAGTCTTGCTCTATTATAGTTGAATATAGATCTATTCGAAGACTTAGCACACCTCCAAAACCTCTTCTGTAGATCATGATCTGGGTGCTTTTTTTTCCAGTTTGCATATATGTGCCTTGCACACATCCTATGCTCTGACTTAGGGAAAATATCCTCTATAGCACCAATCAGGCCCTTCTGTTGATCTGATGTAAACACCCAGCCATCACCCTCATTCTTGATCTTCAAATCTTTATTGAGCTTTGCAAGGAACCAAAACCATGACGGGTAAGTCTCCTTCTCCACAATGGCCCATGCTATGGGGTACATTTGATTATTTGCATCTCTACCCAGAGCACAAAGCAGCTGACCATAACATGCACCCTTAAAAAAACATCCATCAAGACCTATGACTTGTTTACAACCAGCAAGAAACCCCTTTTTGCTTGCATCAAAGCAGATGTAAAATCTTTGGAACACATGAGTGTCGTCCTTCTCATCTTGGTCCAATTTCACCGCAACGGTGCTTCCTGGGTTTGACCTTAGTAGCTCTAGTTGATAGTCAAACACCTTGGAATATTCTCCTTTCGAGGAATCCAGTAACTTTGAAAGGACCATCCTCTTAGCCCTTTTGCATTGTGCAATGGTCACATCTGCAAACATTTCAATGAGCACAGTTTTCTTTATTTCCTCCAACTTCCAACTTGGATTTGATTTTATTAGCCTACCATATCTCTTTGCAATGACAGTAGAGGTAACCAGTTTATTGTCTCTTCGAGGAATGCAGTTGTGGTCATCTATAAATGTGGAAACTTGCATCCATTTGTTTCTAGATGTTTTAGATGCATATATCATCCACTTGCATCCAGGCCAAGTACAATGTGCCCTCACCTTGTTGTTTTCATCTTTTGTAAAGCCTATATGCCTATGTGTTTTGATACCATAGTTTATCAGTGCTTTCTTCATTTGAGTTCTCCCTCTGAAAACCATACCTAGCTGAAAGGAAGGGATTTCTGCCTTGCTATCAAATCTTTTCAATTGACTTTGTTTCCTCAACAGGCTTGTCCCTCCCTCTCCATCACTCTCTTCATCATATGAGCAATCATCGTCTGACTCAAACTCATCCACATCATTGCCTCCATCCAAATCTTCATCACCAGATGCACCTTCAATGACATTGTCATCTTTGACTACAGGACCAACTCCCTTCCCTAGTTTCTTAGCCCTTTTTTGCCTCCTAATTTCTCTTGCTAGTTTTCTCACCTGCTCTGCTTCCGATTCTTCAGCAGAGCTGCACTCAGAGCCAGGTTCATAGTCCAGGTCACTCTCATCCTCACCCTCCTCATCTGCATTTTCCATTGGAGCTCTATTTAGTTTATTAACCCTCCCGGGTGCTTCTGATGCATCAACTTGTGCTTCAAATGCAGTAGATGTTGTTTCAGTTGCAGCTGCTTGTGCTTCAGTTGTAGTTGTTGTTGCTTCAGGTGGTGGTGTTGCTGTTGCTTCAGGTGCCACCGTTTGACTTGTAGAACTTCTCCTGACTGGCAACTTAGCAGGTCTACTAGTAACTGCATTAGGGGAGGATTTTGCATTTGCTTCTTCTTCTGCAGCACTAGCCATATGTGTTAATATCATCTCATCAACAACATTTGTTCCTACAAACTGCACATCAATCAATGGCATTCTTGTCCCTCTATGCCCGGAGTAAGTTTCACCAACAGCAACTGTGACCAAAGCTTCATAACTATATGCAGTCTCCCTCTGACATGTGTCCTCCTGCTCAAAATGCTCTTGAATTGCTTCCATAATGTGCAGATCAGACTCACCTACATGCTCCAACTCCTCCACGTAAATGTCAGCAAAATCACCATATGAAATTGCATTGTCCACTTGTGCAACTGAATCATTGTCTTGCAGAAAAAGAAGTCCATTTGACAGGTTTTCCCCTGGAACTAACCAGTGCAGCTTGTAGGTATAGTTTCCTTTGCAGTGACCTCTTTCTACTCGATGCAAATCTTCAGCATATAAACACAATTCTGCATAACTTAGCATGTCTCTTGGAATAAACATCTCTACTTGTATCTCTCCTGGGTAATCAACATGTCCATCCTTCCTCACAAAATAGCCGAAGTAATGGAATCTCACATACATGTAATCAAGTGGATCGGGAGGATCCAAAGAAGCTGCAAATTCAGAGATATTTCTGGTTAGCTGTATAGTCCAATTATTCAGTCAAATTATAGTCCAAGTAACTGACAGATTTCAAATATTCAGACCATCTTTCCTCTCAAATACAAAGTTAAATGCAGAATCGACGTGCAAGTAACTAACAAAGTGTAAATATTCAGTTAAATACAAAGTTAACATTTGTTCGGTCAAATACAGAGTTAATACAGAGTTAAAATTCTGTATAAATCAGAGTTACCACTATCGCCTAGCCAAAATGCAGTCAAAATCGCTATACTCAGTTATTTCAACCCAATCATCAATGAATCTATATAAAAGAACCTACTTTCTTCCAAAACATCTGGCGATCATCCACAAAATAGAGCCTTTTTTCATATATACGAACGACATCAGGAACAACCACACATGTTGTCACGAAGCAGGAAGAATAGCTTGACGGACGAACATACCTGCGGCCATAGCTTCAATCCAATGGATATGGAGTCGCCGCGGTTGACGACGGCGGCCCAACCGCCGTCGACGGCGACGTAGCCCTAACAACTTGATGGGCAGCCGCACACTTTCTTTATTCCATGCGAAATCGACGGCCAGGGGCTAGCGATTGACGGCGGCAGTCGACGGCGGCCGTCGATGGCGGCCGTTAACGGAGAAGGTGGTGGGGGTGTGGCGGCGGCGGCGATGACGACGGTGGCTGGGGTGCTTCTGCTTCGGGCGAACAGGCGAACAAGGGAACACTAGAACTTAACCGCTCGACCAACTGCCACGTCACCAACACATATGTGCCAAATCACAATCCACCTTGCAAAACCGCTTCTGATGTGACACTAAACCAGTCAGGGTTTGATTAAAACGGTTTTGACATTTTCAGGGTTAAAATCATACCAAAATTGACTTTGGGGGGTTATGGATACATTGAGATGGATTTGGGGGTGAAAACTATACTTCTTTCCACATTAAATAGTACCAGGCCTTTGGGGCAATCCTTTTTTTTTAGGGGCTGGGGGCAATCCCCTATTCCGCGACGAATCGCCTGCGCGGGGGAGCCCGCTAGGCAAGGCCCGTGTTCGGGGGTTTTCTACCACTTCTTTTATCTTCTCTCTCTTTTTTCGTCCAAGTTTCTGCTGTGTTTTTATTTTTCTATTTTATTTTTTTTGGTACTACCGGGCTTTTTTTTCTTTTTATTTATGTTCAGTTTTATATTTCTACTTTTTTGTATATACATGAAGTTTTTTTCGTAAATATGCCATGAATATTTTTCAAAATGGATTAGCATTTTTTTATTTTAAGTTTGTGAACTATAAAAAAAATCAGGCTCAAAGTCGAACGGGTACTCCGCATGTTGAGCGTATAATAGGGACTCTCCTTGCCTAAATAGGGATGGCGTCCCGCTTACCTCACCTTAGAGTCGGGCCTATGCCTCACACTCAGGGCGTGTTTGGTTTAAATTGTGAACAGTTTCTGCATTGCATACACTTCTCAACCAGCAAAAACAGGCCCTAATGCGCCATCTACAAGTTGTTTGGTTGTGTGCATCTAGGGTCCCTGCATTAGGTAATGCGCAAGTGCACTCCGTTTGGTTGCCTGCATTGGCCCAAGCGGCACATGGACAAGGTGTTTGGTTGCATACGACGTACATGATGTGCTTACCTTATACCCTAGTTGGTGAGCTTACCCACAATGATCACACCTAGCACACCAACGCCACAGCACAGCAATGGCGATGAACTGGGCGAAGATGATGAAGTTCTTCAGCTTCAGCTCAAACTCACGATCCACCTTAGCACCTTTCACTTTGACACCTCCAACCTTGCCACTGTCAACGCTGCTGCCTTCGTGCTTTCGCACCCAGTCGGAGTAAGCTTGTTCTGCTGCCTACCTACTCTTGAACCCTCTATGGCTGCTGTTGCTATACGATGCCACTTGTGCACTGGCTTCTTCCCATGAACTATAAACCCCTGGAGCCTTACCGATGAACACGACATACCACTTGCCCTAGCAATACACAAGAGCAAGAGTTGAAGCAGCAAACCAATGGAGCACACAAGTAGTAAGCAAAGTAGCACACAAACAACAATGGAGCAGAAGAAAAGAAGTAAAGCATGCATGATCATACGGTATAGCAAGTTCTACCTAGCACTACCATGGTGTTATCCTACCACCACATCCGAAAGAGGATGTCGTCCTACCATTGCAAGTTCACCATCAACATGTTAGTATGTACCACCTCACCAAAATATACAGACCATCAAATAGTTTTCTAGCCCTAGCTACACAAAATGTACGTCTTCATCGTCATCGTCGTCGTCGTCGCCGCCGCCATCGCCGTCGGGAATCATGCACGCTCACAAGCAGCACTACTCTAGTAGTAGTGCTTGCCCAGCCTGCTCCTGAGCCACAACACCCTGTGAGCATCTGCCATGACAACGAACCCAACACCCTGGGCCTTGTTGTCAAGTAGGTGGCTGAGAGCTGCCATGAGAGCCTCGTCGCTGAAGCCACCCTAGGTCATGACAACGCCATACAGGCCAGGGTGGACGTCGAGGGGCTTGCACTCCCTGATGGCTGTTGCCACCTCCTTCACCGCCCCAGTCATGCCGCAAAAGACATTGATCCCCTCCTCCATCAGGTATCCTCTCTTCCTCTTCCTACGACGGGCGTGTCAGGGCCATCAAGGACCTCGATGTCCGGGGTCGCAGGGAAGTCTGGCATGGGAGAACCAAGAGGCTCCCCCGAGCCCATGGCATGGTTCCCAGTTGCCAGCCCGAAGGAGAAGATGTACTACATCTAGTTGTAGTTCTGTATGGGTGTGTTGAGGAACTCATCGCCCCTTTGGTGGTCCTAAGAATGAAACACAAGTGTTGTTAGTTGCGATTAGGAGTACGCAATGGTGGACAGTATGAAAAGGAAGGGTTGTGAGCTAACCGCGACATGGGCGGCGTAGTGCTCTGCCTCTAGAACTATGGAGCAACTGTTCTCATCCCATGAGGCGCCGCTAAAGTCTCTCAGCTTGGACACTTGGATCCATCGACCTCTCCACTTCCTCAGGTGGTTGTACACCTGGGTGGTGGACACCTCCTGCCCACAGAACTCGAACACTTGCTTCACAACGGTGTTCAAGTGCACCTCCTTGAAGCCCTTGTCAGTCCTAACTCCACTAAAAATGAGCTCACTGATAACCCACAAGTATAGGGGATCGCAACAGTTTTCGAGGGTAGAGTATTCAACCCAAATTTATTGATTCGACACAAGGGGAGCCAAAGAATATTCTCAAGTATTAGCAGCTGAGTTGTCAATTCAACCACACCTAAAAGACTTAATATCAGCAGCAAAATATTTAATAGCAAAGTAGTAGTATGGAAGTAATGGTAATGGTGACAAAAGTAACAGTAGTGGTTTTGTAGTAATCATAACAGTGGCAACGGAGAAGTAACTAAGCAAAGATCAATATGTGAAAAGCTCGTAGGCAATGGATCAGTGATGGATAATTATGTCGGATGCGATTCCTCATGCAACCGTTATAACATAGGGTGACACAGAACTAGCTCCAGTTCATCAATGTAATGTAGGCATGTATTCCAAATATAGTCATACGTGCTTACGAAAAAGAACTTGCATGACATCTTTTGTCCTACCCTCCCATGGCAGCGGGGTCCTTACTGGAAACTAAGGGATACTAAGGCCTCCTTTTAATAGAGTACCGAACCAAAGCATTAACACTTAGTGAATACATGAACTCCTCAAACTACGGTCATCACCGGGAGTGGTCCCAATTATTGTCACTTCGGGGTTGCCGAGTCATAACACATAGTAGGTGACTATTGACTTGCAAGATAGGATCAAGAACTCACATATATTCATGAAAACATAATAGTTTCAGATCTGAAAACATGGCACTCGGGCCCTAGTGACAAGCATTAAGCATGGCAAAGTCATAGCAACATCAATCTTAAAACATAATGGATACTAGGGATCAAACCCTAACAAAACTAACTCGATTACATGGTAAATATCATCTAACCCATCACCGTCCAACAAGCCTATAATGGGATTACTCATGCACGGCGGTGAGCATCATGAAATTGGTAATGGAGGATGGTTGATGATGACGATGGCGACGGATTCCCCTCTCCAGAGCCCCGAACGAACTCCAAATCAGCCCTCCCAAGGAAGATTAGGGCTTGGCGGTGGCTCCGTATCGTAAAACGTGATGAATCCTTCTCTCTGATTTTTTTCTCCCTGATACGTCCATTTTGCATCATGCTTTTATATCAATATTTATTGCATTATGGGCTGTTATTACACGTTATATCACAATACTTATGGCTATTCTCTCTTATTTTACAAGGTTTACCATGAAGAGGGGGAATGCCGGCAGCTGGGGATTCTGACTGGAAAAGGAGCAAATATTGGAAACCTATTCTGCACAGCTCCAAAAGTCCCGCAACTCCACGAAAGTCATTTTTGGATTTCATAAGAATTATTGAGCGAAGAAAGCACAAGAGGGGCCCACACCCTGGCCAGGAGGGTGGGGGCGCGCCCACCCCTACTGGGCGCGCCCCCTATCTCCTGGGCCCCCTAGTGGCCCTCTGGTGCCCATCTTCTGCTATATGAAGGCTTTTACCCTGGAAAAAATCATAAGGAAGCTTACGGGACGAAACTCCGCCGCCACGAGGCGGAACCTTGGCGGAACCAATCTAGAGCTCCGGCAGAGCTGTTCTGCCGGGGAAACTTCCCTCCGGGAGGGGGAAATCATCACTACCGTCATCACCAACGAACCTCTCATCGAGAGGGGTCAATCTCCATCAACATCTTCACCAGCACCATCTCCTCTCAAAACCCTAGTTCATGTCTTGTACCCAATCTTGTATCAAAACCACAAATTGGTGCCTGTGGGTTGCTAGTAGTGTTGATTATTCCTTGTAGTTGATTCTAATTGGTTTACTTGGTGGAAGATCATATGTTCAGATCCTTAATGCATATCATTACTCCTCTGATTATGAACATGAATATGCTTTGTGAGTAGTTCCGTTTGTTCCTGAGTACATGGGTGAAGTCTTGCTATTAGTAGTCATGTGAATTTGGTATTCGTTTGATATTTTGATGAGATGTATGTTGTCTCTCCTCTAGTGGTGTTATGTGAACGTCGACTACATGACACTTCACCGTTATTTGGGCCTAGAGGAAGGCATTGGGAAGTAATAAGTAGATGATGGGTTGCTAGAGTGACAGAAGCTTAAACCCTAGTTTATGCATTGCTTCGTTAGGGGCTGATTTGGATCCATATGTCTAATGCTGTGGTTAGGTTTACCTTAATACTTCTTTTGTAGTTGTGGATGCTTGCAATAGTGGTTAATCATAAGTGGGTTGCTTGTCCAAGTAAGGGTAGTACCCAAGCACCGGTCCACCCACATATCAAATTATCAAAGTACCGAACGTGAATCATATGAGCGTGATGAAAACTAGCTTGATGATAATTCACATGTGTCCTCGGGAGCTCTTTTCTCATTATAAGAAATTGTCCAGGCTTGTCCTTTGCTACAAAAAGGATTGGGCCATCTTGCTGCATCTTATTTACTTTCATTGCTTGTTACCCGTTACAATTTATCTTATCACAAAACTATCTGTTACCTACAATTTCAGTGCTTGCAGAGAAAATCTTACTGAAAACCGCTTGTCATTTCCTTCTGCTCCTTGTTGGCTTCGACACTCTTACTTATCGAAAGGACTACGATAGATCCCCTACACTTGTGGTTCATCAAGACTCTTTTCTGGCACCGTTGTCGGGGAGTGAAGCACCTTTGGTGAGTGGAACTTGGTAAGGAAACCTTTATATAGTGTGCTGAAATTTTCTATCACTTGTTACTATGGAAACTAATCCTTTGAGGGGCTTGTTCGGGGTATCTTCACCCCGACCAGAAGAGCAAAGAGTTGCTGAAAGTGCGTTATATCGACTAGAGGGGGGGGGGGTGAATAGGCAATTTTTATGAATTCTTCACTGAGGAATTTGCTGGTGAGGAAATTCCTAAGAGAAGAAATACTTGCAGCGGAATAAGTACTCAGAAGTAAACATTACAGAACACAAGCATAGTCATCATGATGAAATGAAGACAAGCACAGAGTACAGAAAGCGTAAACACAGGATAACACAAGAAAGAAGACAGACAGACTGAAGAAATTGAACTGAGGAAATTGAGAAAGTCTTCAGTCAAAGTCTTCAAACATATATGAACAGGCACACAACAACAGACATGAGGAAATGAAAGAGATGAGGAGATAGAACCAGTGAGCTCGGTGAAGGCAATGATTTGGTAGACCAGTTCCAACTACTGTCTCAGTTGTACATCTGGTTGGAGCGGCTGAGTATTTAAACTCGAGGACACCCAGTCCCGGACACACAGTCCTCACCGTATTCTCCTTGAGCTAAAGTCACACGGACCTCGCCCAATCACTCGTGGTAAGTCTTCAGGTGACTTCCGAACCTTCACAAACTCGGTCACTCGGCGATCCACAATTCCTCTTGGATGCTCTAGACCTTGATGCCTAACCGTCTGGAAGAAGCACAGTCTTCAAAGGTAATAAGCGTCGGATCCATGCAGGATCAATCTCTTCAGTGATGCTCAATCACTTTGTGGTTTTGAAGGTTTGGGTTTGGGTTTTCCTCACTTGATGATTTTCGCTCAAAGTCCTCGGAGGATGGGATGCTCTCAAATTCCTAGCTCCTCAGTCAGAACAAATTCCTTAGAGACCGGAAAAACTTTGTCTCTGTCACTAAAGAATATGACTGGACTGTATGAGATTTCCAATGGCTTCACTCAAAGGGATTGGTAGGTGTAGGATTTTGAGTTGAGCATCACATGGAAATTTTTCCTTAGTATTTCCTCGACCCCCTTTAACAGTATGGTGTTTCCTATGACTCAAGAAAGAGAAAATGAAACTGTAAAAACAAAAGTCTTCACGCTTCATGTTCCTTGAATGATTACCAAGTCTTCAAGGTCACACCAATTTCTTCACTTTCAAAGTCTTCAGAAAGTCTTCAGAAATCCAAAGTCTTCAGTCGAAGAACTTCATTTTTTTGGGTCGACTTTCTCTGTAAATATCAAACTCCTCATAGACTTATAGACCCGTGTACACTCACAAACACATCAGTCCCTTAACCTATAAGTCTTCAATACACCAAAATCACTAAGGGGCACTAGATGCACTTACAATCTCCCCCTTTTTGGTGATTGATGACAATATAGGTTAAGTTTTCAACGGGGATAAACAAATGAAGTGTAAATACTGATATTGAGGAATTTGATTGCAAGATATAGAAGAACTCCCCCTGAAGATGTGCATAGTGAGGAATTTGCTTTTGAAGCAATGCACACTTGAAAAGTATAATCATGGAGATCTCCCCCTATATCTTGTAATTCATACATGCATTTGACATATAATATGAAGAATTTGAAATGCATGATGAGATATGGTGACTAATGTAATTTAGCATGCGTGCATTGACATTAATGAGGAATAAGCATGCAGAAGAACACAACAAAAGTATCAGGCCACCATAGAGTTTAAGATTACAACTCGATCCAGTAAAGTCATCAGAAGAACGAGAGTTGTAACTTAGCAAAAAAACGCCCATATAAGATAGACCCGCTTGAAGACTAACTCAAATTTCTCCCCCTTTGTCATCGAATGACCAAAAGGGTTGAAAATGAGGACTAACGCCCCTGAAGAATATCATGATGATGGAGGAGCGCCAGCGTTGTCAGGGTCTTGAGTCGATGTAGGGCCTGCTGCAGTGTCGTCCAAGTCTTCGTACTCGTCTGTGTCACGCGATGAAGAATATGAACTGGCGACCAAGGGAGGAACCTTGACCTTCTTGAGTTTCTTCGATGGAGGAGCAGACCAGTCAAAGTCTTCCTTGAAGCCCATTTGCTTCAGATCTTCTTCACCATATAGATGTGACAGAATAGCCCAGGTGCGATCAAACACTTCATGGAGGTAGTAATGGTTTTTCTTCACTGCATTATGTGTAGAAGTCATGTTGTGAAGAATAGAGCCAAACTGACGCTTAACCCATTTGTGGTTTCGATCCACCTTCTGGTGAAGACTTATAAGCAGTTCACTGTCAGTCATCACACGAGGAGCAGTAGCTTGAGGACTTGACTTGGTAGCATTGGCAGCAGAATCATGAGTGGCAGAGTCATCATTGGTGGAGTAAGATGCAACTTTGCAGAACTGACCATCCAATGGACGAATGCCTTCATCGATTATGGCTGGTGACTTACCCTTCTCATCAGATGAGGAAATTGTCCGCTTGAGGACTTCAATAGGGGGCAAGTAGCTGAGGTGATTCTGAAAATCAGCCTTGTAGTTGAGTGAAGACCTTGTTCTGAGGAATCTCATGATCCATGGCGCGTAAGGCTTCAACTCAAAAGGTGAAAATGCAACATTTGCCAGAGTCCTCATGAAGAAATCATGATAGTTTATGGGGATGCCATGCATTATGTTGAAAAGCATATTCTTCATCATCTTGATAACTTCTTCATCGGATGAGTCATGGCCTTTGATAGGACTCATGGTCTTCGTCAGAATGCGATAGATGGTTCTAGGCACATAGAGTAATTCCTTCACGAGGAATTTGGTCCTTGGGGCTTGACCAGGCTTCAACGGCTTCATGAGCACTTGCATATAGTGAGCATTGAGTTCAGGCTCATCATACAGACAACAAGCACCGTCAGGTGGAGGACTGATTGGCAAGGCATGAAGCAATTTAGAGGCAGGTGCCTTGTAATGAGTGTTTTCAGTCATCCAGTCCAACACCCATGAGTTGATGTTAGCAACATCACCTGTGATATGCAGAGTTGTGTAGAACTGAAGAATAAGCTTTTCGTTCCAATCAACTATGTCAGAGTAGAAGTTGAGCAATCCTGCATCATGAAGCATGCTGAGGACTTGAGAGAAGCACGACATAGATTCCATGTCCACATGAGGAATATGCTCGTGATCGAAGACTTTGTCCTTGTTGAAAAGCAGTGAGGAATAGAAGTTGGCCTGGCTGGCAGTCCAGAAGCGCTTCCTTCTAAGACGAGCATTGTCATAGGGGTTGAATTCAGTGAAGAACACGTGCTCGCTGAAGAAATCATCAACCTTGAATTTGTGCTTCTTTGAGAAGGGATCCTTTGGCTTGGGCTGAGGAGTGTCAGTCAATTGCATCACCACTTCAGGAATCGCAATCTCGGGTTCCTCATGCTGAGGAATTTCAGGCTCTTCTGCAGCTTCAGCCTGGTTCTTCATTTCCTCATTGACATTTTCTTCAGCACTAGTGGCTGGAATTTCTTCATGAACACTTGGGGTTGCATGAGGTTCTTCAGATCCAGTTTGCACTTCAGTAACAGCAGGGGACTGAGGAATTGCTTGGAGCAGAGTGAACATTGGAGAGTTGGGGTGCTGACTGTCCCAAAACTCATCATTGAGCACAGGAGTGGTACAGCCAATGTCCACATCCTCATCTTCCATTTCTTCAACACCTGCCTCTTCAGAAGTGAACTGAGGCATAGGTGAGGAAATGACTGGGGTTGAAGGCATTTCATCCACTTCAATTTCTTCGTCCAACTGCTTTGTCAAAGCAGCAGAAGGAGTTTCTTCATCAGATTCATTGGGAATCACATAATCTCCACCAAAAGGAACAAGGTCCTTTGATGGCATGAAGGAGACTGGAACGACATCAATTGGGTTGTCAATAGAGCTAGTCAGTGGCTTCATCTTCTTCGGAGCTGAAGAATTTGATGAAGTTGATGCCTTCCTTTTCTTCACAGCTGCACGCTCGGCAGCCTTGGTCTTCTTTGCATCTAATGCAGATGGAAGGATCGGAGCTAGTGTAGGCGCAGGAGGAGCAGAGGACTTGGGTTCAGTTTCTTCAGGTGCAACTGATGCAGTTGCCCTGACTTCTTTACTTTCTTCAAGCGCACCACTAGTGGATGCCCTGGCAATTTCTTTAGCGGCTGGAATGGAGTCATCAGCCCTGGTACTCTCATTTTCTTCAGCAGCCTGATTGTCATCAGCGGTGCTGGCATGTTCTTTAGTAGGCTGAGCAGATGCTTCTGCCTGAGTAACTTCAATGTGCACAGGAGGAGCAACACTTGAAGTGAATTTCTTCGTCAGATTGACGAACCGCACCTTGGCGCCCTTCCAATTAGCATAGAAGCGATCGAATTCATCACTCAATTGCTTGATTTCATCTTGCAAAGTAATGAGCTGATCAGGGGAGAGAGTAAGGACATTGTCCTTGAGGTAGCGCTGCTTCTTGTATTGTGCTTTCTTCAACTTTCTGCCTTGTTCAAATTTCCACTTTTCTTCCTCAATAAAGGCAGTCAGAACATGACTCTGGCCAGGAGTGAGGTTCATCTCTGGCAAAGGCGTGTTAGTGTCCTTGTGCCATAGGTCAATGTAATCGAGGATCAACTTTGGATCCAACATCAGTGGCACATTGCTGCCTTTGGCTCTAGCGGCCCTGGCTTGCCTGTCTCTGATGATTTCGGCAAGTTCTTCATCATCAGCCTCATCATCATCAGAGGGCACTTGGAAGGCAACCTGCTTCTTGTGAGGACTTGGTCAAAGGCCTCATCCAGTAGTGGCCTTTTTCTTCAGCAGAGAGGGGCCAGCTGAAGATTTTGGTGCAACTGAGGAACTTGCAAATGCTCCTGAGGCAATTGAGATGCCTTGGGTCCGTTGGCATGTGGCGAGATGCACAGGTGCCAAGGATCTGGTCGGAGCAGCTGAAGACTTTGGAGGAGGAGGAGCAGACTAAGGAATTGGTCGTGAGGGCTTTGAAGAATCTGGCCTTGAGGGCATTGCTGAGGAGCTTGGCCGTGAGGGCATTGAGGGAGAAGCGCTTGACTTATGAGCAGGCTTCTTAGGCATCGCCTTCTTCGGCTGACTAGCAGAGGCCTCAGCAGAGGCAGCAGCAGCAGCAGAGTCTGCATTGAATTTCTTCACTGCTTCTTTTGCTTGCTTGGCCAGTTTGGCCTGGCGCTTTGCCCATTCATTAGCATAGTCCTCACCGCGCTTGAGGCTGGTGGGATCTGCCACTTGACCTGGTGCCAATGGAGGTCTTGAGCATGGAGGGTTGAGCGCGAATTTCTTCATATACTTGGGAGTAACATACATGTACTCCCTCCATTCTCGTGCCCATCTCCTCTCTATCCGTTGTATGCGCACCTTGCGCTGATTCTTGTCCTCCTTGCCAAACTTGGCCTCATCAGGAGTGCAGTATCCAGCATAAATGTCCTTAGGGATTTCAAACGCAGTATTGACCTCAGGCCTCTTTCCTCCTTTTTGTGGCTTCTTATCAGCCATTTTCTTCAGCTGAGGAATATGAACAACTGAGGTTTCTGAAGAGGTGTGCAACTTTTCTTGGAGGAACGCTGCAAATGAGTTAAGTTGATGAGAACCTAGTGGTTCAGCAACAAACATTTGTACCTGTGAACAAAGTATAGTTGCGAGGAATTTGGAGAGGTCATATGCGTTCTCAGAAGGTTTTTCAAAAATGAATAGGTTTGAGGAATTTGACCAGATGAGTCTTGAGGAATTTCACTAAGCGTTCTTTGTCTTAGGGTCCAGAGTTGTATAGATCTAAAATCCATACAATTGAGGAATCTTGAAGAAAAACATTGCTTAGAGAAACGAATCAAGATCCAATGACATGTGAGGTGTTCATGTGTGTGAAGATTTGAAGAATAAACACCTTTGAAGATTTTCAAGAAAACAAAAGAATCAAAGAGGGTAGTAAAAGTAACTTTTAATTACCCGAGATGAAGAACACGATGAACTGAGAAGTGTAGATGTGAAGTTCATCAGTTCAGATCTTCCACGCCCTAACTTGGCAGAGGAAGATGGCTACGGTGGCGGCGGAGTGAAGAAATCCGCAACCGGCGCGAGTACGACGGCGACGAGGTCGAGGCAGTGAAGCTCTTCCTCATCGGCGACGATGAAGTAGCGGCGGCGCTAGGGTTTCGGGAAGCTCGAGCGGAAGTGAGAGTGAGGGGAGTAAAAAGTGAAGTGACGAAGAGGCAGGGGTATTTATAGTGGAAGTGAAAAACTGTATGCCCGCAGATTTTGGACGAACGTGCCCCTGGCCCTTCTCATTCGCTTAACATGTTTCACCCACGTACTGAGAGGTGGTGATCATGTAGGATCGTGGGTGAATAGATAAGTATTGTCGTGGGATGCGGAACGGTTTGAGCGGCAAAACCGAAAATTCAGATTAGATATATTAAATTTTTCGTTCGCAATTTCTTCAGCTGTCAAGGACACAGTGAAGATTTTGAACGAGTTTCAAATAGAACGCACATGAAGAATTTGTGAATAGACTAGGTTGAGTTTAGCATAGAGGGGGAAGGGTTCGATCACATTCACTTAGCAGAAGAAATCAACTTGAAGAATTAGCAATAAGTGAATGATGTAGGGGACATAAAACTCATACATATATTTTCAAATGAAGAACAACACCGGAAAGAGTGAAGACAATGCAAAGTTGAAGAATTTGAAAAACCGAGGAATTTCAAAAATGAAGAAAAACTCAAATTGAAGATTTTCAACTTTGGTTGGTGGCGTGACCCACCGTATAAGAAAGCTGATTTCAGACACCGCGTACAATTGTCGTAGGGCTCTGAGAATCAATTTCTTCATTAATTTCTTCACACTTAGAGAGTTAGTCTTCATTGATTGAAGAAAAACGTTACTTCGTGTGTTGCACATCTAAGTCATCAAGTCAGCAGAAGTGTTAGGATGTGTGTCCATTTCAGAGAACATTTGAAGATTCTAGGATATTTAGCTCACACCGCAACTTGCTAAATCTCTTCTCATCCAAGGGCTTAGTGAAGATATCGGCCAGCTGATCTTCAGTGCTTGCGTGGTCGATGGAGATGTCGCCCTTCAACACATGATCACGAAGAAAATGATGATGAATCTGGATGTGCTTAGTCTTTGAGTGCTGAACTGGGTTATGAGCAATCTTGATAGCACTCTCATTGTCGCAGTAGAGAGGCACATTCTTCACATTGATGCCATAGTCCTTGAGTGTTTGCTTCATCCAAAGTAATTGAGCACAGCACGATCCAGCAGCAATGTACTCAGCTTCTGCAGTTAAGAGTGATACGCAGTTCTGTCTCTTCGAGGACCAACAGACCAAAGATCGTCCGAGGAAATGGCATGTGCCTGATGTTGACTTGCGGTCCACGCGATCGCCAGCATAGTCAGAGTCTGAATATCCAATGAGATCAAATGAAGAGCCCTTGGGATACCATAATCCAAGTGTTGGTGTGTGAGCTAGATATCGAAGAATATGCTTCACAGCCTTATGGTGTGATTCTTCGGTGTAGCTTGAAATCGGGCACACATGCAAACACTAAGCATAATATTCAGCCTAGATGCACATAGATACAATAAAGAGCCAATCATGGAGCGGTATACCTTTTGATTGAAGTCTTTACCATTTTCATCAGTGCATAGCACTACAAAAAAATACACTTCCGTGATGATACGTGTTTGTCACAGTAGGTCGCGTTTTCTGTCATGCATGTACATCCATGACAAATTTATGACAAAATCAATATAGTCATACCTGTGCTGTCGTAGAAGTGTTCCATGACATTACCAAAATTATCATCACGGAAGTGTCCACTTCCATGACGATAAACCGCGCGTCACAAAAGTGCTTTCGTCAAGGGTGACCGACAAGTGGCATCCACCGTAACGGAACGTCGTTAAGCTATCGGGTCGGGTTTTGGATCCGATAACCCGTTAACAGTCCCGACCAATGGGGATTTTCCACGTGTAAAATCATCATTGGCTGGAGGAAACACGTGTCGGCTCATCGTTGTGACAGATGTCATCCACTCATTGGACAGAAGGCGCCTATGATACGTCGACACGTGGCATGGCCCAACAGAGGCCCATTCCTGTGAAAAGGCCGGCCCGTTTGACTTGGTCAAAAGATGGCGGGCCGGCCCATGTAAAGCCTGTTAACGGCTTGTTCGCATATAGCCCATTTACAGCCCGCTAACCCAAGGCCCGTTATGCCCTATCCGAATTAGGCCCAGTAGCGTCATCTGGGCCATCCAATATGATTCCAGGCCGTTTTCACTTCTGGCCCATGTATGGCCCATGACGTCTTTCGGTCCATATGAGGCCCTATGTAACTCTTGGCCTATTAACGACCCGTGGTGAAACTGGCCTGTAATGAACAGTGTATCACTTTACACCCATTAACGGCCCGTGGTGAAACTGGCCCGTAATGAATAGTGTATCACTTTATACCCATTAACGGCCCGTTATTCCGTTGGGTCGTTTCCAGCCCATGTTATCTTTCAGCCTTCTCAAAGCCCATTTATTCTTGGGCTCATTTCCAGCATTCATTAACTTATGGCCCGTTACTGTCATTTTCTGCTTGTGGGCCAAATTCAGCCTGTGGTTACAGTTGGCCCGTTTGTCGTCCGTTAATACGTTGGGCCATTTTCATAGCGTCATCAAATACGGCCTATTAACGATGTCCCGTATGGTCGGCCCATGAATGGGCAATTCCAACTCTAGCCCGTTTACGGTCATAATGCGGCCTGTTATTGGCCCATGTTTGGCCAATCGATCATACGGCCCGTATAAGGCCCATTGATGATACAGCTCGTAGAAGGCCCATTGTTTCTACGACCCGTAGAAGGCCCATTGTTTCTACGGCCCATAGAAGGCCCACTGCTTATACGGCCCGTAGAAGGCCCACTGTTTCTATGGCCCGTAGGAGGCGCAGTGTCACTACAGTAAATATTAGACCATGGCTATTATGGCCTAGTTTTAAAAAATAGGTTATTGCAGCCACTAGCAAACCGCAGAAAAAGAACTGCACTGACTACAAGCAAACAAATAAACAAGACAACAAGGAAATAAATAAGCAAGCAACTTACACTAGGATATCACGGCTATTACGCATATTACATCAACTGGGCATCAAAGTTCGCCACCAGTGCAAATATAAGGAAGATAGCAGCATATGAACGCCGCAGCAAAACAAGTCTAGAACTGAAACCACTTCAGAAGAGCTCAAGAAACAATATCCTAGGTACCCATAATGGTGGCAAGATGCTTAGCAAGCTTATTAACTTTCTCTTGTTTGGCGCTTAAGTCCTCCAGCGCTTGCTGTTGCACCAGAAAGTATGCATCTGAATTCTGCAGGGACTTCCTCAGTCCTTCGGCTTCTTGTCGCATAACATCTGATCAATGTATTTCATCTTGAAGTTGAGACTCAAGAAGCCGAACTGATTCAGGCAAAGAGTTCGAAGAGCTGGTGCCAGCAGTGGTAGCCAGTAACTCGAACACTACATCAAGACAGGACTTTGGGGTTGTCTCAGTGTCTTCAATATAGTTTTTATCAGCTTTCTTGGAGACCAACAGGGATGTCTCACTATCTTGAACCTTATCTGCATTACTTCCTTTACCATTTCATAACAGGGTACTCTTCTCCAATATTTTATCCGCGTTCTAAAAGAGAAACAAACAAACACATCTCAGGTTTACAATGTAGTATATGAAACTCATTTTGGTAAACCAGTTCAGTAGTAAGGTGGACAGGATAAAAACATGAAACAAACATATATCTATGTAGTATGGTCACTGTATGGTCTATATCATTCTAGTTTATGTTGCCAAATCAAGATAGATACAGTTAAACTCATATCTATTTAAGACAAAGCAGCATAGACAGAATATAAGTGTGGGAAACTACACAGCAATAACAACACTTGTAATGTGCATGGCATGAGAACATAACTGTTTATTCAATTGAAACTGAAATCAACATAGAGCAAGTTACAATAGCAAACAGCCAAACACGTTGAAGAAACAGGTTTAAAACATACCTGTTGCGCCATTGGAGTTTCAATTGCATCCTTCAAATTTGAAATTAGTTGGTATCAGTAAATACAATGATGCAAGAGCAAAGTAGTATGAACCATAGCTATGGAACCTGACCTGAGAACAATTCTTCTTCTGCTTTAAGCGTTGACTTCGGGTTCGGAGTGGTGGTCCTCGTGATTTGGGCACTGCAGTTGCCTTACTAACTGCTTGTGTTTGGGTGCTCCGTGGTGGAGACGGTGCTGTGTCAACGGGAACTGGGTGTCTATCTGCTGGGGTTGGGGTTAGAAGGGGTTTAGCTGGTTCTCTGTCCAACAAGGTAGGGGTACAATCTGCATGAGTGTGGGTTATGTGTGGTGGGGCTGGTTCTTGGGCAAGTACAACCGTGGTTCTATCTGCATCGACAGGTAGCATGATCTTTTCTGAAGACCATGTTTTTACTCCCACGGATACTGCCAAATGGCTGATAAACAAGAAAAGTAATTGAATGTATAGACATTGTAAGATAGACAGGTGCAATTGATAGTAGGGAAGAAAACAAGGCATGAAATAATTCACATTTATGTTGTCTAAGCAAACAGAATAGCAGGACATAATTTCACATATATGATGGCTAATTAAACAGGATAGCATGACACAATTTCACATGTATGATGGCTAACTAAACAGGATAGAATGACATACTTCAAAATATGATGACTATGTAAACATGATGACATGATATAACTATACGATGTGTCTATTAAAGTGGTTGGCATGCCATAAATCACAAACATGCCGTCGATGGAAACATGATGGCATGATATAATTCACGGATAGAATGACATAATTTAAAATATGATGACTATGTAAACATGATGAGATGATATAACTATATTATGTCTTTAGAAAATGGGTTGGCATGCCATAATTCAGATACATGCTGTCTATATAAACATCATGGCATGACATAATTCAAATATATGATTTATATACTAAGGAAGTGAGCAGAGGGCAATCGCATATATGATGTGTCAACTAAGGAGATGACATTCAATATTGTGTATATGATGTAAAAACTAAGCATTGCAATACAACATATGCATTATATGAGTAATATAACCCTGCCAAGTTTGAGCATACACCTCAAGGGGATAATAGGACTGGTCATCTGCCTCTGAATCCTCCTCTGAAGAGCTATCTGTAACCAACAAGATATCTGCTTCAGCAGGTAGCATTGTCTGCTCTGAAGACCTTGTTTTCACTCCAGATTTCTCCCTCACCAATTCAAATGGCTGATGCATAGGAAGATCAGTTGAATATACAAACATTGTCGATAAAAGCAATGAGAAATACAAAAAAAAGGACGGCATGATATAATTCACATATATGACGCTTGCCTAAACAGCATGGCATTGCATAATTCACATACATAATGCCTTGCAACAAGATAACATTGCATAATTCACATATATAATGTCTTGCAACAAGATGGCATTGCACAATTCACATATATGGTAATTAGACACTAAACAGGTGGCATTCACACAAAGCATGTCTAAACTAAGCAAATGACATAGCAATGCAAGATACCATACGCACGATATGAG
>NC_041393.1:676650859-676653581 GCF_002162155.2 Triticum dicoccoides | reverse complement strand
TGACTGGTCATCTGTCTCTGAATCCTCCTCTGATGAGCTATCGGTAACCAACAAGACATGCGCTTCGTCAGATAGCATTGTCTGCTCTGAAGACCTTGTTTCCACTCCAGATTTTTCCATGAACGTGCCGAATGGCTGATGCACAGGAAGAGTAATTGAATGTACTAAAATTGTTGACACATTTAACACGTAATAAAAAATGATGGCATGATATAATTCACATATAAGATGACTGGCTAACCAGGGTGGCATTGCAAAATTCACATATATGATGCCTGGCTAGACAAGATGGCATTGCATGATTCACATATACGATAAAGAAACTAAACAGATGGCATTGACACAAAGCATGTCTAAACTAAGCAGATGGCATCTTTAATGTATACAGTAAGCAATGCAAGGCACCATATGCATGATATTACCAACATCAGCATGCCAAGTTAGAGCGAAGACCTCATGGGGTAAATAGGAGTGGTCTTCTCCTTCTAAATCCCCCTGAGAACAATTATCTTCCTCTTGATTACGATCCGAAATGGGTGGAGGGGGGGCTGCCTTTGCGCCCACCATGGAACAACGTCTGCATGAAATTTTATTGCCACGCAAGGCTCGTCTCTTTTGCTCTACATGATCAGTTCCATTGTGTACAATAACTGCATGCATAGGAATAAAACATAGTGAGATTATGTAAGGAGTGCATGCACAACTCCAGAGTGATGGTAGCAAACTGTGGATAGACCCAAAACCAATGATAGCAGGCAGATAATAGCTTTAGTTAAAAAATACATATAATGGCTCCTTTAATGTTTGTTTGCACCCAACATGAAACTCATAGTAGACACCGGAGATTAACCAGATAGTAGATAGATAGTATTGATTGCTGCCCCAATATGTACCCCACAACCATTTAAAAATTCAAGTTTCAGCATTAGTTTGGACCTGACTCGGAGTCTAATAGGTGAACACGACGATAATGTAGCATGTCATCATATTAAGCGACGCATAACGTAAGCAGACACGGAAGAGTGCGACCTCTCTTGCGGACCCGTGTAGTCCTCAAGGTCATCTGCTCAGTTGATGATGGTAATGCAATTGTCGTGGCTACCGGCGGCGGGGAAGAAGATCTGAGGCAGCGAAAGACAATCTAGAGAGCGGATCCCTGTTGTGGTGAACCCTTCCATCGTTGGAGCAGCTGAGCTGGGGTGGAACACGGCGCCATAGGAGCAGGACAAACCACACAAGGTTTTCTTTGACACATATCTGTAACAGAAGTAATTGAGTAAGGGCATGTTTGAATTTGAGGATTCTAACAATGCAGGGATAGGAAATAGACATGAATAGGATAGGAATGCACGTGCAAAATAGAGAATTTAAAAAAATAGGATTTCTGCCAATCTGGGTGTTTGGTTAACAACAATTGGAAGATCACAGGATGCAAAAAAGCATGGTGAGATTAAGTCAAACCACAAGAAAATGTACGGTTATAATGCTATTATGCTACTATCTCGTAGTGTTGTGCTTGATGAATAGGAATATGAAAAGGAGGAGAAGTGGAAATTAGAATTCCTACGATTTTCTTTCAAGGAGACACTAAAGGAACAAATCCTACAGTTTTTCTTTGCTCCATTCCTTTGCACCAAATTCATGAAAAGTAGTACCATAGGAAACTTTCCAATTCCTATGTTTTTCATTCACTTTTCCTTTCAAGCACTAGCGATTCTAGTAGGCAGGCTTGAGCAAGGAAAATCCTACACTAAAAAAATGTTTTTGTGTTACTTCTATTACTTTGGACCCAGGCCACTGCCATACTAGCTCAACTCCCAGGCCCATCGAGAAATGCACAGCTCAAACACGCAGAGATAAATAATGATGGCGTTCAAGAGAGTCCATCATGGATAGCTAAGTTGCCTGGTACCTCACTGCTTGTCATATAGTAGGATAAAATAATCATATTTCCTATTACTTCGAGTGCTCAGTGGACAATATATATAACATGTAGAGTAAAAAAGAGATGCAACAAGTGTACAACCTCTTTGGCGAAGCCATGTTGATCTCAGCGTGATTGGGTTGGCCGGTGAGGATGCTCCGACTGACTTGGCTGTCGGAGGAGGGGAAGAAGATCTTAGGCGTCTGGAGATGTAGCCCGAGGTACTGCTCCGCTATGATGGAGAGTTTCGTCGTTGGAGCAGCTCCGGTGAGTTGTACGACGCCGAGGCTGAAGCAGGACAAGAGAGACAACGAACAACGTTAACCTGAGTGGAATTCTAATAGCATCTCCAATACATGACGTAATATACATAACCACAAAGTGCTAGATGTAAAACACATCAGCCGCTCATCTCTGAACTTAACTGTCGAAACTGAACTTAACTGTCGAAACTGAATTTTGCTATCGAAACTGAAATTTTGTGTCGAAACTGAACGCACTAGCAAGGTGAGGCTAAATGTCGGTCGACTGACTTTTTCATCTCTGGTCAGTCAATTTTGCAGCCGTTGGATATGAAATCAAGGACCTGCGGTTCATCTTCAACCTCCACCCCCCTGAGCCGCCAGCCACCACCGGCCAAACAACAGCTCCCCGTCGCCCGCGGCCAGCGGTGTGCCGCCCCGTCCGCCCCGAAAACCCTCCCCACCGCCGGTCCACCACCGCCCTGGCCATCCCTCTAGCCCCCCCCCCCGTGCCGAGCTTTTTCTCCGGCGATCCCCACGCCACCGCCCCGCCACC
>NC_041393.1:676583049-676650597 GCF_002162155.2 Triticum dicoccoides | reverse complement strand
CCTTGCTGCGGCTGGTTCTTCCTTCACACCGGCGAGCCTCCCCCCACACCACCCCCTGAAAATCGACTGACCCAAAAGTCGATTCAGTCGCCTGAAGTGTAGCTAAATCGGAGCAGCATCGCAAGCAAGAGCAAGAGCGAGAGCAGCAGCGCGATCAAGAGCAATAGCAAGAGCAGACCAGGCAGGGGACCGAGAGCAAGAGCAGAGCAATAGCGCGAGCGAGAGCTAAAGCAGCAGCAGCTCCTACTGATGTGGACGTCGCCGCTGAGGGAGCGACACCGTGGAGGAAGTGGTCGGTGACGCCGCCGTGGATGGAGCCGCGCCGTGTCAGCTCGAGACCGAGCGCCGGCAGCACCATGAGATCGAATCAAGAATAAAATGCAGCGATTAGTGTACAACCTCTTTGGTGGCGCCGATTAGGCCGCAGCTTCATCCGAGGAAACGGTGATGATGATGCTCTTCCAGTGGTGCAGGTGAAGACGATGGTGTGGGAATGGAGGTGGCGCGAAAGACGAGGGGAACGTCGGGGCAGCTCCTTGGAGGTGGTGGACGGGGTGGCTGAACCGGCGGGACGATGAGATCGACGACGGATCCTCATCCGGTACAGTGGATGAGGGACGTCGAGGTGTTGCTGTGGACGACGTCGTCGGGGAAGAGGCTCCGGCTGGGTGGCGGATGGAGCAGGGTGTGGGGTTTCTTCGCGGGTTTTCGCGGCCTCGGTGTACGAATGGGTGGGCGGATGGGATGGCAGTGGGGAACCATGGCTTAGAGACGCGCTTGTCCGAAATGTGGGGTAAGTTACGAAAGTACCCCCACCGATTTGAGGCGGTTCTTTCGGTTCAGGGGTACCACGGGCATTTCGCGTGTCGGGATTTCACAGGAGGTGGGAGTTTTTGCGTGCGTTGTAATTTCGGAATAGCAAGGTGCGAGTTGAGATGGAGGGAGTTGTCGGAGCACAACGAGACAAAGATATATCTTAAATATTTCGGGCTAACAAGGCGCGGGTTGAAGAGGCGGGAGTTTTGCAGCACAATAGACAGAGACGCTAGCTTGAATTTTCGGCATAACAAGGCGTGGCTTGAAATTTCGGAAGAACAAGCTTGACGTGTACCCAAAAAAAAGACAATTTGCACCTCAACACGCACAACACACACACAAACACCATTTAGACTAGAGTAAGGTACACATGTATTGCACGCATGAGATTTGGCAACCAAATTATGAATAAATACCACATTATAGCATGCAAGCTTTGAGTCATATATGTATGATGTAGATGTTTGTTTAATTCTTATAGTTCATTTCATTCAAAATCATCTAGTTTTTATAAGAAAGCTAATCTATTTTAAGCTTCATGGAATTGTGCGTTGTAAGACATAAAGTAAAAACAAATAATGGCAAATCATGTAGAAAAACATTTGGGCAATTCTGATACGGAAGATTCTAGAACAAATAAGAAGTGCTTGTGTTTTGATGTTTGTGCATTATGCTTAAGTTCAACCATGGAGTCTTTTAGATTATACATGTGGCGAAATCTGGTGGAATCTACATGATATCCAACGGCCAGTAGTGCTCAAATTTGCCATCTTTGGACCATCAGATTCGCCTCATCCAATGACCATCTTTCAAAGTTAAAGTTACACGCACACAATATAAAAAAATATAAAATATTATATATATATAGGGGTATAGATATAGATATGTGATGCGAAAGCTGCCCATCATCTCCAATTAAAATAGTGTGCCCATGCACGGATGCGACGTGGCCAAATGATGTCTACCATCTGTATCTCAAATTCAAATCAGTCTGACCTTGTTCAATGTGTATACATTACAACATGCTCGTTTCCAAACCACACCGCGCATATCTCCGTTATATTCATGCATGCATGGGTTTCAAACATCAGGATCTCTTATTCAAAATATTTGGATTCAACTTTACATTGATTATGACCTCACCTATTCTTTTACACCCACAGAGTAGTCTTCCCTTTATAATTGTACCACTAACTTTCTCTCGTGCATGCATGCACACACACTACCAGTCGGCATTATCCATCGCACGCATGCAATCTTTTTCTTCAGGTCGGTCTCCCATGAAGGCACACACCCAAACACACCCCCCTCTCCATCATATCGGGCATTCTTTATCTCTCATGCATGCATGTGCAATGGTCGATGTTCCTCTATGTATGTGTGTATATAGCTTGGTCTTTCATAGTTTTCCACACAAACCGATCAATTGATATATCCAGTGAGGTCTCACCCTCTTTCCCACGTCCACATTGATCAATTTATACCTCTCTATATAGGATTAACATATATAGCTAATACACCCACATTAATTATATATCCAACGTCCCCCTCTCATCATCCATGCCTTCCGCTTCATCTCTCAGACGCGTGCACAATGGCGAAGACAGGAGCAGTAAGGGCCCTGCCCCCCCCGAACATCAAGATATATTGAGGCTAATATGAATGTGATCATTAGAAAATTGCTGCTAAAATGGTTTAAGTTCATGAATTGACCCTCCTCGTAAAGGATTAGCAATGCTTGGCCCCCTAGCTTATTTATTTTTCATGGCTCCGCCACTGCGTGCAACAGCGCACGTGTTCGCCCCCTCTCTCTAAATATCGATCTCGCACTTGTGCA
This sequence comes from Triticum dicoccoides, assembly GCF_002162155.2. NCBI lineage: Eukaryota > Viridiplantae > Streptophyta > Magnoliopsida > Poales > Poaceae > Triticum > Triticum dicoccoides. The sequence continues at coordinate 676,647,944 of NC_041393.1, read as the reverse complement.
TTCCTTCATAGTCTCCCTCCACTCGGCCCCTCTCACCATCTTATAGCCCCCACCGGATTTTGCCACATGTACAATCGAGCAGACTCCATGGTTGAACTTAAGCATAATGCACAAACCTCAAAACAACAGTGGTTCTCTTTTGTTCTAGAATCTTCCGTATCATAACTTCCCAAACTTTTTTTCTAGTTGAATTGCCAGTATTTGTTTTTACTTTATGCTTTAAAACGCACAATTCCATGAATCATAAAATAGATTAAGGGCTTCTTTGATTCAAAGGATTCTCAAAGGAATTTGGAGGATTCTAATCATTAGGAATTTTTCCTATCTTGGTTGTTTGATTCGTAGGATTGTAAACCATAGGAATTTTTCCATATGATTCATTTGCACTAGATTTCATAGGAAACATCCCATCCACTCAAACCTCTTTGAAAGAATTCTGTGTTTTTTCTATGCACAATCAAACACTCGTACAATCCTGTAGGATTCAAGACGACATTCCACTATAATCCCATGTTTTCCCTATTCCCGCGTTCTTAGCTTTTTTATAAAAAACTAATTGATTTTGAATGAGATGAACTATAAGAGTTAAACGAAGGGCTACATCAGGCATATATGACTCAGAGCTTACATGCTATAGTGTGGTATTTATTCATAATTTGGTTGCAAAATCTGATGCGTGCAATGCACGTGTACCTTACTAGTACTTCGAGTATGTGCAAAACACGTAAATTAGAATACCAATGGCAGCTACACAGTGTCTCTCTTACAATTCATGAAGCCACGTGGCACATGTGGAGGCGTTGTCGCGACCTCCTTGCGTGGATTGATCACAGTGACGTGCTACTGATTCCATAAGAATGTACTCGTCCTCCCTGAGCCATACTGGCGGTACATGCACGAAGCGAAGATGTGCACCCACGCCACGCACACACTCATTCCCTTGCACGCACACGGGCGGGCGCAATTTTGTACCAAGATCCACCCCATGTGATAATTTGACGCGTGTAAAGTCATTCACTTCATTGATGGTCAATTAATACAGCGCATGCAAATTGAGTGGACGTGAGGGCGGAACAAAGACATTATTACTCCACTGCGCGCATGCGAGTAGTTAAATTGTGGGTTGCTAGTAGTACTTGAAATTTATGTTTCGCCAAACTCATCGGGAGCCGTTTCGGGCCTGGAAACCAAAACCATCAATTAATCTCTACCTTGTTTTTGTCACATTCGAAAGTCTGCTCACACCTACTAGTACGTACCAAACCTGAACGTGTTCCCACTATGCAGGTATTAGTACTAGTGCTAGTACTTAGGTTATAAAAAGGGGAACTACCTAACCGAAAATTACTCTACCTTTCCTCCTCATAAGTGCTTCTTCTTCGTCCGTCGTTGCCATGGACGGTGAGCAGAGCTCTAGGTCGAGAATTACTCGTAACAAGGGAGCGGCAACCAAGGCTGCGGAAAGAAAAGAGGGCTAGCCGCCACGCAGAGACCTCAAAAGATCTCTCACGGGCAGGCGATGGCTCCTAGGAGCGCCCTAGCCGCGGAGGCGAACATGCTGAGCCGGCGGAGCTAGAGTCGTTATCCCTCGACGGCATGCCCGATCAGCTCAAGAAGCACCTCAATAAGCAGAAGGAGTGCATCCAAGGCTTGATGGAGTTGCTGCAGGAGAGCTTTGATGACATGCCCGCTGAGCTCAATCAGCAGGGGGAGTTGACCGCCGGCTTGGTGATGCTACTGAAGAAGAGCATTGCCTCGGAGAAGAAGGCGACTGGCGAAATCCTGTGACTTCAGGAGGACAAGGCGAAGCTCTGCCACGAGATCGACCTGTTGAAGGACAAGAACGCCAGCTGGAAGAAGCTACATGAGAATAGTAGTTCCTCGATGAAGATGCTGCATGCCCTCATCATGGAACAGAAGGAGGAGTTGGCGAAGCTCCGCATCGAGCACCCGGCTGCTGTCAAGGTATGTAATGCGGCCGTGGAACAGATGATGAAGGCTCGCTTCGAGAAATCCCGCGTCATGGACAGAATGAACAAGATGGCGGAGGAAACGCGCAAGGACATGGAGGTCGTGGAGGCGATGAAGAAGCAGTTACGACTCCGTGGTGAATTAGATCATTTGGGGTGATAATCTTCCTTCTTTTGCTCCTGTGTTTCATCTTTTGCTTCGGGTGTTTCGCCGCACATGTCACGTTCTCTGCGAGGCATGAATAGAACAATGGTTTTTTTAGGGAATGAATAGAACAATGCTAATGAGATGACTAGCAAATTAGATCATTTTTTATTGCAATATGGCACTGGGCTGCCGTGTTTCATGCTCCTCTGTCGCAGTACTACTCCAGTGGAAAACTTGAGTATACCGCACGATTGTTTGCTCCTCCTCGATCAGGTCGTCGGCGCATTTATACGAGCAGTCGAATCACAAGGCCCCGCCTTCCAGCAGTAATGAGCCGTCAAATCACAAAGGCCCTCGCCTCTCGTGAAACCGACCAAGCTAAACTGCCCCGCCCTCTAGCCTTTTAAAAAATTTATACTTTTGTACAGCACTAGTATCGATGGATTGCTCCATGGAGCAAAACTTGAAATTAAAAAAAAGGTGGTACATATAGAGAGCGCTCGTTGCCAAATTATGCATATTGTACTATTAAAAAGGCTAGTCACAATAATGGTGTCCAGCACAACCCACCCCTCAAATAAAACTAAGCACCCTGGAATTCTTTGACAAAACAAAGCACCCTGAAATTCTTTGACAACTAAACTGCTGGCTATATGATGTTGGCCGTATATATTGTACGTATATAATGTGAAGAAACGAGTGGTAATACTATACCAACTAAAAGATGAAATGTAAGAAATACTAGTATGTACGTACTGAAGAGTTAAAGTAACAAGAAGAAACATAACATAGTTCTGCTGGGGGCTCAGCACAACACACCCCTCAAATTAAATTAAGCACACCTGAAATTAAACTTTGCAACTATTCCAATAGACACTGCATTAGAACAACCATGAGCAACGACACTGCCACCTTACTCGGAGTCCTCGTCCACGTCCTCGACTTCGTCCTTGTCCCTCTTCCTCTTGGCCGATACTTATTTGCTTGAACTGCACACTTGGCTGTTGCTCTTCATCCAACCCTTGTAGATATTGAAGCAAAGGTAGCCATCCATTGCAGCGTAGTGGATGTGGTCTACATCTAGTACATTTCGCTGCCATGCATGACGATGAAATGTGTATGGAGGTTTCTCCAGTTTACCGTACGAAGGATGAACCATGGCTCCTACCAGGGTCAGCATTGAAGGCTGACGAGAGGACACCAGCCGATTCTTCTGGAGGTCGAAGGTGTTGCCTACAATGAGGCCTATCCGACGCAGGACTTCTTTGTTGTTACCAAATTCTACAGTAACGAATTTGACTAGGTTGCTCTCGAGGAAGTTCTTAAAATCCTGGCACTCAACGTCGGCATGGCATATGTAGTAGACCAAGCATAAGTCATGCACGCAAACCTAGATCACGGCGGGCTTCTTCCTCTCTTCGTCCTTTAGATCCTTCTCTCGTCCTAGGACTGTGATGTACTCAACATCTAGCCCAGCGACCCACTCATCATCTGAGTCTTCGAACATGCGTCTGAAGCGAGAAAGGCATCCTTTCACCGTCGCGGAAGAATGGGTGTAGATGACATCAAACTCATCGCCGGTGATGGTTCTAACCTTGTACTCACTGCCGATCGTGGAGATTTGGGACGCCATGGATTTGGGAGGAGGGTTAGGATTAGTGGAACTGTCGTAATGTGAATGGACGGGATGACTAGGAGCGAACCGCCGTAGTATTGAAGGACGTGCGGGGACGAGTAGGAGCGAACTGCCAGCGTGCAAACGGCAGGGTAGTGGCTTTCCATTCTCCCATGATACGGGCTTCCGAGAGCCCTTGGATCTGAGATCGGACGGTTGCATGGCGTGATTCTAGACCTATGGGTGAATATCCTATCCTGGAGGGTTATTCTGCAATTTTTCAACAACTTAGCATGCGACCTTTGATCTCAGATCCAAGGGCTGCCAGCAGCCCGTATCATGGTCGCGCCTACCACAACCGCCGCGTCGCTCGCGCGTTCGCGCCCTTGAGATTTAACATGGTGCGTTAGGCTATCTGATGTTGGCATGTCATACATAGTCATCACTTAGTCACTCATACTACAAGGTTAGCCAAGGAGTGACCTCTTCCAATGAAATGGTGTTGCTAAGTTTGCTTCATTTAATTAGCGACTCAAAATTGTCTTTTCACCTAGGTAAACGCGCTTAGCACAGTTTCTTCCTTGGGTCACCAAACTAGTCTCTCTCTTCTTGAGTAACTTGCCACATCAGACTTTATGCCTATGTGGCAAGCTTAGCACCTGTAGGAGCAAGTAAAAGTAAGTACAATAGTGCGCTTTACATGGCATTTTTGCATATGTGGAGGAAAGAGAGGCAAGGAAAAAGTGGAGAAGTGGGCTCTCATGCAAGAGCCGGCCTCTACTACATGGTGGAGCATTGGGAGAGGCACCTGTATGGAGGTGGTTAGGAATCGGGAGACTCACGCCGGTCGTAGCGCCGCAGTAAAAATGATAATGGCAAGTCAAATCACAGGGCCCCACCTGTCCAACAGTAACTCACTGTCAAATCACACAGCCCTACATTTGCAGCAGCCTACTCCCTCGTCTTCTCGTGTCTCTGTCGAACCGACTAGGCGGAACTGCCCCGCCGCCTACCACGCAGGAAAAGCCCCGCCCTCGACTTTTAAATAGTATACAGTATACTAATTTTGTATCCATGGATTGCGCCCGCGCCATGGAGCAAAGTGTCTAGAAAACGGCGGTACACATATACGGAGTATATAGCATGCCCGTCGCATTCCCGTCGCACCCCAGACAGTCAGTCGGTCTGGCACGCTGCTCTCCGAATGGAACGCGCATCATATTGCGTTTGAACACACATGTGGGACGGCAATTGAGAACCGACCATAGGCACACTTCCAGGCCCCGCAAATCGGGTGACTTAATAGAAGAGGGAGACGAGCGATAGTACTAGAGAAGTGTTGTACTACGTTCGTGCCTGGACGATCCATGCAAGACACGGAAGATCAGTTCGTCCATGCATGTGACCAGACTCCAGCAGACACGTCTAGATTGGCTATCGTCTACATATCATGTAGGCTGTGTTGTACATGGCTGTAGTTGTGGTGAGAAATCTAAAAAAGGTTTCTTGTCATCTCGCAAAATTAGGTGTCATGTGCTTCGAATCACTGCGAGGGTTAAACAGTGACAACTGAGTTGGGCTAGTTATTGGGGGCACATGCACGAACAGTGACTACTCGACTACCATCTAGGTCAAGCCGGCTATGTTAATTAGGACATCTATCGACGGACCCCTTGTCTACAAGTTTATCTTTAATTTGAGCTTTGTTCCTCGTCTAGTTTGTCCGTCGGGATTCATGTTGTCTCCTTTGGGCAGTGAGGTTATGATTTCTTTTCATGTGGCGTTTTTTCGTGTTATATGTTATAATCCGGCGCTTCAGATCAAAATGACGACAACTGCGCCTCCGGGCCACGTGCATGAAGACTTCTCGACAGTCATTAAGAAAGTCAAGCCGGCTCCGGTAGACAAAAGAAAACTAGTACTACTCCACTATATAGGCAGGAGCCTCCGTGCTTGCTTGCTAGTGTTGCTTTCTTCACACTGTATCGGCCTCTCCAGATCTAAACACGACAGTGGTGGCCACACTCTCTCTCTCTCTCTCTGCTCACCGCTGATCACAGATCCAGCCGGATCATCTCCACCGGGAAGGTGAGAAGGTGCAACGTTCACGAGGTCATCCTCGGTGACGGCTCTTACCCACTGCTGGGCGCGTCCCGATCAGCCTGCCTTGCCGTTCTCTCCCAAGCACCGCTAGTGAGGGAGGGCCTCCGACCCCTTCTTCCTCGTTGCCGTAGTGTGGGCAGATCTGGCCTCCCGCCGCCCACCTAGCGACATCCCGGCGGCCATCAGGTATAACTTCCTTCGAAACCGGCCTTGCTCTACTTCCCGAGCTCCTGACGTCGCTGCATTTGTATCTTTTACTATTTCTCAGGCCCCCTCGTAGATAGGATCATCGGCTGTTCGAAAACCACCTATTTTTTTATGTTTAAGAGGTAAAACTAGTTCATGCACTCGATTCTAGTACTACTTGGTTCAAACAAGGAAGAAAGGGGGTGGGGTGGGGGAGGATTTGTTACCTGAATCTAGGACTTGGTCGAAAGAGGAAATAATGGGGCGAAAAGTAGCAGAGACTGGCTATCCAATTGGTCTCTAGGTCTAATAGGGAAATAAAGGGAAACACAGTACAAACTCAATATAAACCCGATCTATTGGTTGAAAAGGGAAAGAAAGTGGGGACTGGGGGAGAAGTCAACAGAGTAAGTCCAACACTAGATTTGCTAGCCTCACACAGTATAAGGTGGCTATACCGAACAAAAATGGAACCAACCCAGATATCCTGTTCTGATGTTTGTTGCCCCGAGCCACTCTTATGTAATGCCACTGGTAAAATGTAGCAGTCGCACTGTTAAAAGTAAGGACACGTTAAACCAATGTTGTTTTCAATGTAATGCCTCCAGTAATATGAATCAATGGCACTTCTTTACATGTCCTGCTAAAATTTCCCATTAGGCTGGTTGTAATGCTAGTATCATAGCTAGTATCATGCATGCCAACTAGGCAATTTCGATGAGGTGTCATAGAATTAAATGAAGAAAGAGAGGGTTGAGTATCATATCATGATACCGTATCATAATAAATGCTATGCTACAATGTCTCATGCATGGCAATAAATAAAGTACTGCATGATACTACTATATAATATTATGCATTAGGGAGGTAGTATCATACACTAGTATCATATGCATGATACTAGTATATGATACTCCGCATTACAACCAGCCTTAGGATAAGTTGGTCCTTTTCGTTAGAAATGCAACTTTCCTGGTCCGCCTACTCTCCCGTGCCCAAAGTAATGTCGTATTTAACGGTTGTCATAGTTAATCCTAATGCCCACACTAATATCTAGCAATGCCACTACTTTAGAAATTGCTATTGTCCTTGTAGGATTGCCATTCAGATAAGGAACATGCTTCTTTTCATTTGATGCATGTTTCATCACTTGTTAGTCACCCTCCTTTCCACCTTTTTTGTGCAAACAGAGATATAGATTTCACGCTTGATCTTAGTTGAACTGCACAAATGATATCCAAATTATAGTTGAGCATTCCAGGAGCTCCACAACCAACCTTGATGTTGCTCAATTTTATTGCAACTAATGAAGAAGAAGCTCTGTGGGTTTCGTTTTCTGATGGAAATGGAACCGGGGCTGGAGCCCTTTTCTTAAAAAAAATTGAAGAAGAAGCTTCTAGCTCACGGGACATTGCTTCATTTTAGGTGAACTGCACTAAAAGGTCCCATGAATTGAATCATCCATGTTGGTGACTGAAAGAGCGAGCTTCAGCATCCCAGTCTAAGCACCCCCGGCCTCCATCCTTGCGACGCACAGTACACCTTGTTTGCCACCTGCTCGACCCTAGTGTCATTGATAAAATGAAGTAATAATACAGTTAAAATAGAGCAAGTGTCATCTCTATCATTTCATTTCCAATGTAGATAAAGAAAGTGCTTCTGTTTGTTAATGTATGTTTCATCAACTAGTCCCATTGTTAATGTTTAAGCGTTTCTGCAAACTGGGGTGCTTAATTTTAGTTGATATGTACAAAAATAGAGATTTGAATGTCTCAAGGCGCCTCCTTGTACTACCGCTGTACACTGATGTTCATCACTGGCAGAAGGTGTATCTGGGAGACTTGGGACGATGTCCAGTATGAGGCATACCGTATGAGGCGTCGCAGGGCCCATCTCGCCCTCGCAGCATGGCATACTATGATACTATTGCAATATTTTCTTCTATTTATTTTGTGTGTTTCATCAACTAGTGCCACTATAATGTAATCATGCTTTTTCATTATCTGTGCAAACAGGGTTATTCAGCTGCATTTTGGTGGAACTGCACAAATGTACGTATGGAACCGACATATATGCAGAGTGCGAGGTGTGCCAAGTAAAAATTACCGACACCAACCATGCTGCATGCACGCATTGGCATCCACCACCACAAGTGGGATGTGTGGCGCTCTCTGTGGACGGATCTTACTCGGCAGCAAATCCTCTAACCAAATACTAGTAGCTTATATTGGCAGTTTTCTAGGGAGTACTCTTTTCTGAAAGAAGCACCAATCTTTTTTTTTTGTTTGTACACTGTGTCACAACTTTGACCCAAAGGTCCAGAACTATTTTAGGGTGATTGGCGTAGTACTCAGAGACTGGTTGTAAGCATGATTTTCATTAGCTGTCACATTGATTGTAAGCATGAGCAGGTGGAAGATTAGGTTAGTGCGAAGCTTACCTTAAACCCTACCGCCGTCGTTGAAACAAGGCGAGCATCGAGGGAACCATGGAGAACGGCGGGGAAGAGACGTCGCACCATCCGGCCTCCTCTTGCGGTGGGAGAACGGATACTCCTGTGGCTCCGGCTGGCTCTGCACCCTCACGAACGGCACACCATACTCGATCGATTATCCTCTGGGTGCTCGACCTTCGACCTGTACGCCCACCACCTCTGCCTGACTGTCGCCTCGGGCGAATCTGTCTGCTCCATCGCCCAGAGGAGATACTCGATGAACTCGAAGGACTGCGGCATGACTGCCACCGAGGAGTACATGTACATCGCCGCCCTCATCACCGCTGTCTCGCTCTTTCGCATACATTGCCACATGGCCTGCACCGTCCTTGAAATCTCCCACTCATTGTCAAACCAACTAAGGATCTCCTTCAACCTGGCTAACTTTGCCTGGTCGCCGCCTGTGATCTGCCTGATTCGCTGCTGCATCCTCTCCATAGATGTCCTTTTGAGTGGTCCGGTGCTAGCTTTGGAAGATGGGAGGAGAGACGGGTGATCTTGCAATAGAGAAGAGGGAGAGGCGAGACGGTGGTTTTGTTATGGAGATGATGGAGAGGAGAGGAGGTGGTTTTGCAATGGAGATGATCAGAAGAGGGAGAGGCGAGACGGTGGTTTTGGAATGGAGATGATGGAGAGGAGAGGAGGTGGTTTTGCAATGGAGAAGATCAGAAGAGGGAGAGGTGAGACGGTGGTTTTGGAATGGAGATGATGGAGAGGAGAGGAGGTGGTTTTCCAATGGAGAAGATTAGAAGAGGGAGAGCCGAGACGGTGGTTTTGGAATGGAGATGATGGAGAGGAGAGGAGGTGGTTTTGCAATGGAGAAGATCGGAAAAGGGAGAGGCGAGACGGTGGTTTCGGAATGGAGATGATGGAGAGGAGAGGAGGTGGTTTTGCAATGGAGAAGAGGGAGAGGAGCGTGCGGCAGCGATTTAGGATTGGACGAGAAGGCCGACGCGCTGTGACTGGATCAAAATCAAAATCAATTTACCCTTCAATTAAGAAAGCGACCCCACATTAACTAGTCTCCCTTTTATTCTGGGTCATAATTGACCATGATTTTCGCACATAAAATATATGTTATACATTGAAAAAATAATATAATTTGAAAGTACATTCGGATACAAATCAAACGATACAATTTTTGGTGACATGCATTCACATTTTGCATGGGGTACGTGGTCAAACTTTGACCCAAAATACGCAAAACAACAAAAGAATACTTCCAAGACCAGCGCCGCTCTTCCGCTCTTCTCCTCTTAAACCACCGCCTCTCCTCGCCTGTTCCAATCTAAATCCAGTTTTACGCCGCTCCTCTCCTCTTCTATTTCAAAACCACCACCCCTCCTCTCCCGTTCCAGTCCAAAACCAGCGTCGCTCCTCTCCCGTTCTAATCCAAAACCAGCGCTGCTCCTCTCCTCTTTCATTCAAAAACCACCGCCGGCGAGTGAAGGTGTTGTGGAGAAGTAGATCGATGGAGGAGTACAACTGATACGTGAGGATCGCAGACGGCGACCCTGTGAAGCTAGCTAGGATGTTGGAGATACAGTCTTGGTTTGGCAACAAGGACCAACTAGTGGCGACGGCAACATCCATGGCCAAATATCTGCAATAGAGCGAAAAGGCGGCGATACTCCCGGAGGGAGTCGCGCCGGAGTACATAGAGCTGCTCCTCTGGGCCATGGAGCAAACAGATTCACTGAATCCGATTGTGAGGGAGCGGTGGTGGGAGTATCGATCCCAGATGGAGCATCCACCAGAGATTGAAGGATCGAGCATCTACAGGGTGCCGTTTGTGAGGGTGTCCTGCCAGAGCGAGCCGGTGGAGTCTTCATCGACCGAACCCAACTGCAAGAGGAGAAAAGCAGTTGGCCCGACGATGCTTCCCCACCATCGTCTCCCTCACCGTTCACATCGTCTCACGGGGCGGCTGTCTGCCGCCGAGGAATAGGAGGGGCTGCCCCCCAGCCCAATAGTCGGCAGGTTGTGAATTGTCAGGAGGAGCTTAGGGTTGTCAGTATTTGCAGGTTGTGAATTGTGTTTTGTGTTTTGTATTTTGAGAGTACTTTCAGATATGAATGTCTTTTGAATTTCAGATTTGCAGTATTGAGCATATGAAGTATTTTATGAATTCTAGAGATCTATTTTTAGCACTTAAAAAATGTAATTTCATAGGAGTATAAAAGTGCAGACAATGTGATTCTCTAATAAGAAACTGCAAGTTTCAGTTTCAGATAAGAAACTGCAAGTTCAGTTTCAGATAAGAAACTACAACTTTCAGTTTCAGATAAGAAACTGCAACTTTCAGAGGTAGAGCATTTATATTAACACGGCCTTTTCAAACAGGGTTAACATCATGTTGGAAGTTTTATTCATGGTCAAAAATGGAACTACCAGCCAGTTAACATCATGCTGATCAACATTCATGCATAGCACATCTTCATATGATGCACAGTCAAAATGCCCACACAATGTCGAGTGTGTGAAACATAGAGAAAACGAGGGACAAAGTTTTGGCAAGTGTTGGACGTGGTTTTGGGCTGCCCCGTCTAGACTTTCATTTTTAACATGCGCAGCCCACGACCTCGGATGGGAGGTCCATAGGCCGGTCGATACATGACGGCAGGCCTATGGACCTCCCATCCGAGGTTTTATTTTTGGCAGCCCAATTTATGTATTTTTTTGAAGAAAACACAGAGGTCTGTTCTATTTTTCTATTTAAGAATAGGAACGCCAGGTCCAACTTATGTTTCCCTTCTAAATATATTATATATATTTAAATTATTTTATATGTTATTATATATTATTTTTGTTGTCATCATATATTTAACAGATACTTACATATGTAAGAAAACAATATCCCACATCTTATTAACTTATAAAAATAATTTCTTAACAGATAAAATCCTGGATTATTTTGGCACGAAAATCCTAGTGATTGTGTACAAAAGCTTGGTAAGATTTAAGGACGAATGTAATAATATCACTTATTATTTAAATATATTTATAGCAAAATGCTCAGCCCCTTTTTATTTTTTGATAACATTGCTGGCCCAAGCCAACATTATAATTAGAATCAGCCCAGCAAAATCGTGTGTTTCGAGAAAGTGCAAATGGCCTGTAATTCTTTAGGAAATAAAATAAATGGGCCGCATGGACGCTATATTATTTGTTCACCTAGCCCAGCTAATGGCTATAATTCAAAAAAAAAATCAAATTGATCGTAAATTCTACCCCGCAAAAAAAAGACTGTAAATTCTGAAAAAATGGGTTGAATACGTGCCACATTTTTGGAGGTTGAAATGTGGGCCAATAGGTCGAAGCCAACACAAGTCATTGTCAATTTAGTCAACAAATGATTCTGACATGTTTGCCGTTGGATTTACATCCAACGACCGGGATCCATCTTCAATCTCTCGTCTTCTTCCTCCAGCGTCGCCGGGATCACCTCCCGCCTCCTGCTGCTAGCAGCTCTGCTTAGCACGCTTCACTATGAAGCGCTACTCCACCATTGGCCAGGCCATCCCTCCACCCCTCCACACCTCCTGTTCTTCTCCACCGACTGCCGAACCAGACCGCACTAGAACCAGTTAACCCTCGTACACCTCTCCGTCTGCGACTCTACTCCCGCGTCTTCCCATCTCCGGCTCGTTGCTGTCCAGGGCCTCGCCGTCGTCCACCACCTTGGATGCGCTCGGCACGGCATGGTCAACGTGGTCAATGAACGACACCATCGGAAGTAGACTGTGCATGGAGAGGCTGACAGCTGGGTCCACGGCCGCACACAAGGAAATGCCTCCTTATTACGCGCAAAATAATAATTCCTCCACCTGACATCTGGGACCCACTGGAAGGGCCTCTGTATTTCGCGAAAAAAACGTGCCGCCCGCTGACATGTCGTACCCACCAACTATCTTCGCACGCAAGGAAGTGCCTCCTTATTATGCACAAAAAAATGAATACTCCCCCTGCCAGCTGGAACCCAGCATAGTGGGAGGCTGACTTGTGGGCCTACCAAGTTGATGGGGACGGAGGGCTTTGTCAACTTAGTCAATATGAATGATTCTAGCTCCTGTTACCGTACGATATTCATCCAACGGCCATAGTGCTTCTTCAACCTCTGGTCTTCTTGTTCCAGCCGCCCAAACTAGCGCCGGTCGTGCCGCGTGCTCCTGCCTCCCGTGGCCGGCTGTGATGCCGCGGAGGCCTCACTGCCCCCTACTACTCCCACTGCTGGCCAGGCCATCCCTCTACTCACCCACACCCCCTGTTATTCTGCGGCGACAGCAGCCTCACACCGCAGCCGAACCAGTGAACCCTCGTACTCCTCTTTGCGTGGGCATCCACTGCTGCGTCTTCCCCGGCTCCGAGTCGTCCCCTTCCTAGGCCTCGCCGTCGTCCTCCGCCATGGTGCTTTCGGCGTGGCGTGGTCAAAGTGGTCAAGGAACGACTTCCATCGGACGTGGACTGTACGTGGAGAGGCTGACAGCTGGGTCCACGGCCGCAGCAAGGCAGTGCCTCCTTATTACGTGCAAAATAATGATTCCTCCACCTGATAGCGGGGACCCACTGGACGGGCCACCGTATTTCATGAAAAAAACGTTTCCCCTGACTGCTGGGACCCACCAGCTACATCTTCGCATGCAAGGAAGTGCGTCCGGGCAAAAAAAACAATTCGCCCCCTGACTGCTGGGACCCACCAGCTACATCTTTGCAGGCAAGGAAGTGCCTGACAGTCGGGACCCACCTGGTCGAAGCGTATGTAGCATTGTCATTCTTGTCGCGAACGTGTACGTACATACTGGTCGATGTAGAGGCGTGCACGTGTCGTAGTAGAGGCGCACACGTGTCGTAGTAGAGGCGCGCATGTAGCATGTACACGTACGTACAACGGCCAGGGTGCAAGAAAGAAAATACGGCCACATACGTACATACAGGCGGGGTCTCGAACGCCTACTCGCGCATACGTACGGCCAAGGCTCGTGAACATGGCTGGGTGAGAACGGAGAAACAGCGTCGTCGTCGTGTTCATGGGGAGGCAACGGAATGCGTCGTGTTCATGGGGAGGCAACGGAATGTGTCGTTCATGGGGAGGCAACGGAATGCGTCATGTTCATCGGGAGGCAACGGAACGCGTGGGAGCCAACCGGCTGGGTCAGAACGGAATGCGTGGTCGTGTTCATCGGGAGGGCTTGGACGGAACAGGCGATGGAAACGAGGCCTGGCATACCACAGAATGGAGGAAACGGCCTTGTGTTCGACCGGCCACGTTCGAAACGGGATCCTGTTCATCGGGAGGGGTGTGGCATACCGCAAAATGGAGGAAACGGACCTCCTACGGTCGAAACGGGGGTCCTGTTGATTGGGAGGGGTGTGGCGTACCGCCAAACGGAGGAAACGGACCTCCTACGGTCGAAACGGGGGTCCTATTGATTGGGAGGGGTGTGGCGTACCGCAAAACGGACGAAACGGACTTGTGTTGGAGCGCTACGGTCTAAATGGGGGTCCTGTTCATCGGGAGGGGTGTGGCATACCACAAAATGGACTCCACGGGATACTGTTCATCTCCATCGTCGACCTCCTCCAGCCTCCACCTGCGACTGTTCATCCACCGTCGACCTCCTCCAGCCTCCACCTGCGACTGTTCATCCACGGGCTCCTGTTCATCCAGCCTCCACCGCGCGCTACTCCACCGGCTACTTTTCAACCACCCCTCTCCATGAGCTCCTGTTCAACCACCCCTCCACGGGCTACTGTTCATCCACCCCTCCACCGTCTACTGTTCATCCATCCCTCCATGGGGTCATCCTGTTCATCCAGCCCTCCACACCACGGGGTCCTGTTCATCTAGAAGCAACGCCACCGCTCACTGCTCATCCAACCCCCCTGCAACACTCACTGTTCATCCAATCGATCGGCTTCCGTTAGCAGCAGTAGCGAAGGAATCGCTCGATCGGGTTCAATTAACAGCCATCGATCGATTGCTCGGGTTCAGTAACGTGTAGCCTGTAGTGCAATCGCTCAGGTTCTGTTAGAGCCCAACTCCTCGCTCGGGTTCAGTTATAGCCAACGCCTCGCACACACGAGCGTACGTGTACGAGAGAAACACGCATCGCTCGGCCCCCGACCACCCACCGTAACCGGGAACTCCTCGAAATTTTCCTCGCCCTCGCTTCTACCACGGTTTTTTCCGTCATGGACGGCCCAAAGAATGTCATGCAGCTGCGTCTCCGGCCCGCCTAGGACGAAAAGCCCATTTTCTATCATGTTTTTTTGTCATAGAAGTAGGAGCCCACCACATCTATGATGATACTGGGTTTTGTCACAATTATCGTCATAGAAGTGTCATATGTATGACAGAAAAAAAAATTCGTTCGGCCCAAAATGTCACGGATGTGTCTTTTTTTTGTAGTGTAGATGGCCATTTGTGGGCATTGGAATTTTGACCCCTTTACAATCTTGCATGCCGAATTTCCTCAATACGTCCTTGAGGTATTTCTCCTGAGATATGAATATCCCATTGCGCTGTTGACGAATTTGAAGACCTAAAAAGAATTTCAACTCTCCCATCATAGACATTTGATATTCTTCACTCATCATATAGGCAAATTCATCACTATAACATTGATCAGTACAGCCAAAGATAATATCATCAACATATATTTGGCACACAAACAATTCATCATCATATGACTTAGTGAAAAGAGTAGGGTCGAGTGAACCGGGTTTGAAGCCTTTCTTCATGAGGAATTCCTTCAAAGTATCATACCACGCCCGAGGGGCTTGCTTGAGGCCATACATGGCCTTGTTGAGTCTGAAGACTTTGTCAGGATTCTTTGGATCTTCAAAACCTGGGGGTTGAGCAATATATACTTCTTCCTTCAAGCTTACCATTGAGGAATGCACTTTTCACATCCATTTGATATAAGGTGATATTATGATGGTTAGCATAAGCAAGTAATATGCGAATAGCCTCAAGTCTAGCAACAGGTGCAAAAGTTTCATCGAAATCAATTCCTTCAACCTGTGTGTAGCCTTGAGCTACAAGCCATGCCTTATTCCTCACCACAAGGCCATTTTCATCTTGCTTGTTGCGGTAGATCCACTTTGTGCCAATAATGTTGTGCTTGCAAGGATCTGGACGTTTGACCAGTTCCCAGACATTGTTGAGCTCAAACTGATGTAATTCTTCTTGCATAGCTTGAATCCACTCAGGCTCCAGAAATGCTTCATCTACCTTAGTGGGCTCTGTGATAGAGACAAAAGCATAGTGCCCACAAAAGTTAGACAAAGGTGAAGCTTTTGAGCGTGTGAGAGGACCTGGTGCTTCAATGTCATCAATGATCTTCTTGACTTGCACTTCATTTGCAATACGAGGATGAGCTGGTTGTCTTCGAGGAATTTGATCCGCATTCTCTTAAGGAGCATTTTCCTCAGCACCATTTTCTTCAGGTGCGCCAGCTCGACGTTCATCACGTTCTGGAATGAATTCTTCAGCAGATTCTTCGGTGGGAATGACATCCTCAGTAGCCTTGAACTTGATAGATTCTTCAGGTGATGGTTCATCTAACACAGAAGGTAGGTGCTCTCTTTGCGAGCCATTAGTCTCATCGAACCGCACATCTACAGTTTCAACAACTTTGTGAAGAATGCTATTGAAGACTCTGTAGGTGTGCGAGTCCTTTCCATAACCAAGCATAAAACCCTCATGTGCTTTCGGTGCAAATTTAGAATTTTGATGAGGATCTCTAATCCAGCATTTAGCACCGAAGACTTTGAAGTAACTCACATTGGGTTTCTTGTCAGTGAGGAGTTCATAGGCAGTCTTCTTGAAGAATTTGTGAAGATATACCCTGTTGATGACGTGGCATGCAGTATCAATGGCCTCAATCCAGAAACGACGAGGTGTCTTGTATTCGTCAAGCATAGTGCGAGCCATCTCAACAAGGGTCCTCTTCTTGCGCTCCATGACGCCATTCTGCTGAGGAGTATAAGGAGAAGATAACTCATGAGTAATACCAAGTTCATCAAGATAGCCATCAAGACCGGAATTCTTAAACTCGGTCCCTGAGGGAGTCCTGGATTAGGGGGTGTCCGGATGGCCGGACTCCCGGACTATGAAGATACAAGATTGAAGACTTCGTCCCATGTCCGGATGGGACTTTCCTTGGCGTGGAAGGCAAGCTTGGTGATATGATATGAAGATCTCCTCCCATTGTAACCGACTCTGTGTAACCCTAGCCCTCTCCAGTGTCTATATAAACCGGAGAGTTTTAGTCCGTAGGACGAACAACAATCATACCATAGGCTAGCTTCTAGGGTTTAGCCTCTTTGATCTCGTGGTAGATCAACTCTTGTACTACCCATATCATCAATATTAATCAAGCAGGAGTAGGGTTTTACCTCCATCGAGAGGGCCCGAACCTGGGTAAAAACATCGTGTCCCTTGTCTCCTATTACCATCCGCCTAGACGCACAGTTCGGGACCCCCTACCCGAGATCCGCCGGTTTTGACACCGACATTGGTGCTTTCATTGAGAGTTCCTCTGTGTCGTCACGCTTAGGCCCGATGGCTTCTTCGATCATCAACCACAACGCGGTCCAGGGTGAGACTTTTCTCCCCGGACAGATCTTCGTATTCGGCGGCTTCGCACTGCGCTTGGCCATCTGGAGCAGATCGAAAGCTACGCCCCTGGCCATCAGGTCAGGTTTGGAAGCTTAAACTACACGGCCGACATCCGCGGGGACTTGATCTTCGACGGATTCGAGCCACGGCCGAGCGCGCCGCACTGTCACGTTGGGCATGATCTAGCTCTGCCGCCGGACAGCGCCCAGAGCGCCGCTCAGGTGCCCGCTCCGACCACCAGCTCGGAGCCGGCTGCGCCAGTCGGGGACGGTCGGTTGGACGCCGCCCCAGGAGCTGCAATCTCTACGGCAATAGAGCCGAATACCAGCCTAGTCCTTTGCAAGGCCCGTGACTCCAAGGTGCCGGGCTCCGTTCCGGACTCCGAATCTTCCGCACCCCTTCCGATCGAACCCGATTGGGCTCCGATCATGGAGTTCACCGCCACGGACGTCTTTCAGCACTCGCCCTTTGGCGATATCCTGAATTCACTAAAGTCTCTCTCTTTGTCAGGAGAGCCCTGGTCGAACTATGGCCAGCATGGTTGGGATGCGGACGACGAAGAAATTCGAAACCCACCCACCACCCACTTGTAGCCACTATCGATGATCTAACCGACATGCTCGACTTCGACTCTGAAGACATCGACGATATGGACGCCGATGAAGGAGACGACCGCGAACCAGCACCTATAGGGAACTGGAAGGCCACCTCGTCATATGACATATACATGGTGGACACCCCCAAAGCAGGGGATGGCAATGAAAAAGCGGAGGACGACTCCTCCAAGAAGCAACCCAAGCGCCGACGTCAGCGGCACCGCTCTAAATCCCGCCAAAGCAAGAACGGCGAATCCGGCACCGGAGACGTCAACACCCCGGACAGTGCCGAAGACAACCCCCTCCAGCAGGATTCAGCGCAGGAGGACGAAGGAGCCAGCCCTCATGAGAGAGCGGCGGACAGAGAGGTCAAGGATGACAATTATATGCCTCCCTCCGAAGACGAGGCAAGCCTCGACGATGACGAATTCGTCGTGCCAGAGGATCCCGTCGAACAAGAGTGTTTCAAACGCAGGCTTATGGCCACGGCGAGCAGCCTCAAGAAAAAACAGCAACAGCTTAGAGCTGACCAAGACTTGCTAGCCGACAGATGGACTGAAGTCCTGGCGGCCGAAGAGTATAAACTCGAACGCCCCTCCAAGAGTTACCCAAAGCGCAGGCTGCTACCCCAACTAGAGGAGGAAGCAACTAAACCTACATCACCAGCGTACGATGCGTCCGATCGGCTACCCCATGGCCGCAACAGAGAGGCCTTTCGGCCCTCAATACAAGCCGCACCCCGGCGCCGCTCTAAGAATACCAAAGCACGGGGAAACGCAATAGACCTGCGAGACATATTGGAGGATAAGGCAAGGCAAACAAGATCGATCTACAGATCGCGTGGGCGCCCCACATCACGTGACGATAACCGCCACGCCGGATATGACAAATACGGCCAGGCCGAATACAACAGACAAAGCTCATCCGAGCTGCATCGCGATATAGCCCAGTACAGGGGCGCCGCACACCCACTATGCTTCATAGACAAAGTAATGGACCATCAAATCCCCGAGGGTTTTTAACCCGTAAACATCAAGTCATACGATGGCACAACTGATCCCGCGGTATGGATCGAGGATTATCTCCTTCATATCCAAATGGCCCGTGGTGATGATCTACACGCCATCAAATACCTCCCGCTCAAGCTTAAAGGACCAGCTCGGATTGGCTTAACAGCCTGCCAGCAGAGTCAATTAGTTGCTGGGAGGACCTGGAATCCACATTCCTTGACAACTTCCAGGGCACTTATGTGCGACCACACGACACCGATGACGTAAGCCACATAATCCAGCAGCCAGAGGAATCGGCCAGACAATTCTGGACACGGTTCCTAACCAAGAAAAATCAAATAGTCGACTGTCCGGACGCCGAGGCCCTTGCAGCCTTCAGGCACAACATCCGAGACGAATGGCTTGCCCGGCACCTAGGGCAGGAAAAGCCAAAATCTATGGCAGCCCTCACGACACTCATGACCCGCTTTTGTGCGGGAGAAGACAGCTGGCTAGCCCGTAGCAATAACATAACCAAGAGCCCTGGCAATTCGGATACTAAGGACATCAACGACAGGTCACGTCGCAACAAGCACTAGCGCCACATTAACAGCGACAATACTGAGGATACGGCAGTCAATGCCGGATTCAGAGGCTCTAAGCCTGGTCAGCGAAAGAAGCCATTCAAAAGAAACCCTCCGGGCCCATCCAGTTTAGACCGGATACTTGATCGCTCGTGCCAGATACACGGCACCTCCGAACAACCAGCCAACCACACCAACAGGGATTGTTGGGTGTTCAAGCAGGCAGGCAAGTTAAGTGCCGAAACCAGAGACAAGGGGCTGCACAGCGATGACGAGGAGGAGCCCCGGCCGCCAAACAACAGAGGACAGAAGGGCTTCCCCCCGCAAGTACGGACGGTGAACATGATATATGCAACCCATATCCCCAAAAGGGAGCGGAAGCATGCTCTAAAGGACGTCTATGCGTTGGAGCCAGTCGCCCCAAAGTTCAACCCATGGACCTCCTGCCCGATCACTTTTGATCAAAGGGACCACCCCACTAGCATTCGTCACGGCGGATTCGCCGCATTGGTCCTAGACCCAATCATTGATGGCTTTCACCTCACTAGAGTCCTCATGGACGGTGGCAGCAGCCTGAACCTGCTTTATCAGGATACAGTGCGAAAAATGGGTATAGATCCGTCAAGGATTAAACCCACAAAGACAACCTTTAAAGGCGTCATACCAGGTGTAGAAGCCAGCTGTACAGGCTCGGTTACACTCGAAGTGGTCTTCGGATCCCCGGATAATTTCCGAAGCGAAGAGTTAATCTTCGACATAGTCCCATTCCTCAGTGGCTATCACGCCCTGCTCGGACGAACCGCATTTGCAAAATTCAATGCGGTGCCGCACTACGCATATCTCAAGCTCAAGATGCCAGGCCCTCGCGGAGTCATCACGGTAAATGGAAACATCGAACGCTCTCTCCGAATGGAGGAGCACACGGCGTCCCTGGCGGCGGAAGTACAGAGTAGCCTCTCAAGGCAATTCTCCAATCTGGGTGTTAAACGTCCGGACAACGTCAAGTGCGCCCGAAGTAACCTACAACAAAACCGGCTGGCACGTTCCGAGCAAGCATAGCAGTGCGGCCCCAACCCTAGCCCTCGCCAGATGGCGATATCGGTACCACGCATACATAATTACGCTTTGGAAATACCATGGGCATAAGGGGAGGGGCACAACCACGGCACTCCCAGAATGCGGCTCAACCGCACCTAGGGGCTCCCTATTCTGTCGTTTCTTTTTTTATATACTTTGAGGACCCAACTATTCGGAAGGCCTGTCCGGCAATACACTTGCCGAACACACGATGCAACAGCCAGGGAGAGAACAGGCCGCGTCAAATGTCCAAGTGGTCTCTATAACGAGCTTAATACTTGTTTTACTTAAAGTCCTGCAGCTTGCCCCTAGAGGGGGACATGTCAAATAATCCCATCTCTTGCTTATCGCACTATTTTGTATCGTTTTGCTTTCATAGCAGCCCTTTTTTAATAATAAACAATACATAGCTTTTATCTGTTATTGTATTCATCTATTTTTATACAAATGTGTTCAGTCATGAAATTATGCAATCATACACTTTGGTACGGCCAATACACCAGGGGCTTAAGCACCCCATAACATGGTGTGAGAAGACCGAACACTCTCATGAGTGCGGCACCCCGAACTTATAGCACTATATGCATCGGCTCCGAATCATGTCTTGGATCAATAGTTGGGTTTGCCCGGCTCCCATGTTTTGGTACCTTACGTTCCGCAATGTTGGCTAAGGTAGCGCTGGGAGAACTACTACGATTGTGCCCCAATTGAGCTGGGTTAACACCTCAGTAGAGAAAGCTAAAACTGACTGTCATGATAGTGCGAGAGACCGGTCGCTGTTCGTGAGGTTTTTCGAGTCCTTAAAGACTTATGCCGCTTAGAGCGAGGAACCGGACTTATCCGGCCTAGGCGTGGATAGCGCCCCGAACTCGGTCTTTCGAATACTAGGAGCTTCACCGAAATTTAAAATTATAGAATTCTATGGCTAAGTGAGAGTGATAAAGCATTATAAGTCCGATGGCCTGGTTCGTTGTGCTGAGCGCCTCCCTAGATGGACCCAAGAATGGGAACAAGAGCGCTAAGAGTTATCCCGAACACCCCAGCACTCGTGGCATGGGGGTAGAAGCCGACGAGTTGCATCTCTCAGATTTGATAAACGGCTGCACAGAAGATAATATTTTAAATGCTTAACGCATATGAACAAAAGTTTTCAATGTACAAGATAACAGATGCGAGTCTACTAAAAAATTACATCTTTGGAGCATTCATCCGCTATAAGGCGGGAACCCTTCAGGACACCCTTATAATACATCTCGGGCGTGCGATACTCCTTGCCCGGCGGTGGTGCGTCCGTCAATAGCTTCTCAGCGTCCAGCTTGCCCCAGTGCACTTTAGCACGGGCGAGGGCCCGACGGGCACCTTCAATACAGACGGAGCGCTGGACAACTTCAATCTATGGACAGGCATCCACAAGCCACCGCACCAGACCGAAGTAACTCCCAGGCATGGCTTCTCTAGGCCACAGCCGAACTATGAGGCCCTTCATGGCCTGTCGGCCACCTTGTGGAGTTCGACTAGCTGCTTCAGCTAGTCGCTCAGGGGCACCGGATGTCCGGCCTCAGCATATTGAGACCAGAACACCTTTTCCGTTGAGCTCCCCTCCTTGGCTCGGTAGAATGCGGCAGCATCAGACACACTACGGGGCAGATCGGCGAACGCTCCTGGAGAGCTCCGGATTCGGGTAAGTAACAGATAATTTACTTTTATATTCTTGCTTTGCATAAAGAATGCCTTACCGGCCGCTATCTTCTTCATCGCCTCGATCTCCTGGAGGGCCTTCTGGGCTTCGGCCTTAGCGGTTTTGGCACTCTCAAGAGCCAAGGCGAGCTCGGACTCTTGAGTCTTCGAGTCATGCTCCAAACTCTCGTGTTTCTCCACGAGAGCCTGGAGCTCTTGCCGCACCTCCGCCACCCGCGCCTCCTGCTTCTCTCGCTCGGTGCGCTCCAAGGCTGCACTGTTTTCGGCTTGGACACCGC
Organism: Triticum dicoccoides; assembly: GCF_002162155.2. Taxonomy (NCBI): domain Eukaryota; kingdom Viridiplantae; phylum Streptophyta; class Magnoliopsida; order Poales; family Poaceae; genus Triticum; species Triticum dicoccoides. The sequence goes on along the minus strand of NC_041393.1, from coordinate 676,625,583 downwards.
TTCCTTCAGGGTCGCCACCTCAGCCATGGCCCCTGCAACATTTACGTTGGTCCTGTCATTATTTGCAACCAAGTATTTCTTTATATACATGCGGTATTACATACCCTCCTTGTCCTCGAGCTGCTTCTTGGCACGGCCGAGCTCGTTCTCGGACCGCTCGAGGCTCTCCTTCAATACATTGACCTCCGCAGTCAGTGCGGCAGAGGTCAGCAGCGCAGCCTGCATTCCCATATTGACATATTTATGTTAGACTCCTGCGTATATCTTTTTTAGATCCTCAGCTCGGCTTTTCTTTCCGAACACCAAACTGAGCATCAGGGGCTACTGTCTATGCGGTAACATTTTTATATGTTTTGAATACATACCTCAAAGCCTATTAACAGGCTCGTACAAGCTTCGGTCAGCCCACTCTTGGCGGACTGAACCTTTTGAATCACCACACTCATAATAGTGCGGTGCTCCTCATCGATGGAGGCACCGTTAAGTGCCTCCAGCAAAACGTCCGGTGCCTCTGGTTGGACGGAGGCCGCCGGCGTAGTAGGCGTGCCCTTCTTGCGAAGGCGCTGCCAACCGGTCTCTGGAACCGTTGATGGTTCTGGAGCAGTGTCCGGCCCAGAGCCGGACTTGGATCCCTCCGGGGCTTTACCCCCTTTGGGCCTGGAGTCCGGGAGGTCACCTTGCGGCGCCTCAGGACCACCTCCTCCTGGTCTAGTCCCTTTCGGGACCCCACCTCGGCGTCGTCCGTAGGGAGAGGGGAGGAGGCTGTCGGAAGTGAAGCACTATTCACATCCGACGAATCCAAGGAGCCGCTCGTCGAATCGTCGAGCTGAGCCTTGGGCGGACTGCATGATCACATTCGGCGTCGGAAAATATCAAATAACAGAGGAGCGCCATAAGTTATTCGGATATCCGGATACTTACAATTTTGCCAGGGGCTTGACCCTGGATGGCCATTCCTCCCCGCCGTCTTCGGCATCGGAGGTGTAGTCCGGTAGGAGGGTTCTCCCCTTCTTGGACCCTCCAGCCTCCCTAGTTGGGGCGGCCTTCCTTTTCTTGCCTCCCCCCGTTGGAGGGGGAGAGGCTTCTTCTTCTTCCTCCTCCTTGTCCTCAGAGGCGGAGGGTGCTTCGGGGTTGTCAGGCGATGAATCCGACACCACCAGGCGCCGGGAACTCTTTCGAGTCCCCATGGCCTTCTTCTTGGCCTTCTTCTCTGGCACCACGTGAGGTGCCGGAACCAACAGCTTCATCAAGCGAGTGTCGCTGGGTCTTCAGGCAAGGGAGCCGGACAGTTGATCTGTCCGGCCTTCTTCTGCCAGTCCTGTTAGAGGGATGGGGGTTTAGATCCCGCATAGAATCAGATCTATGGAAAACAAATACCCCGTAATGGGAAAATTAAGCTCACCGCGCTGGCTTGGCGCTTGGCGCAGAATCCGCGATCCTCGGTAACGGGAGGGGAGACCTCGGAACTCTTGAATAGCACCTTCCAGGCATCCTCGTGCTTTGTGTCGAAGAGCTGGGACAGAGTCTGGTGTTGGGCCTGGTCGAACTCCCACAAGTTGAAAGCCCGTCGTTGACACGGGAGGATCCGGCGGAAGAGCATGACCTGGACTACGGTGACAAGTTTAACTTTCCTGCCGATCAAGTCTTTGATGCAGGTTTGAAGTCCGGCCACTTCTGCCGAATTACCCCACAACAGGCCTGTCTCTTTCCAAGATGTGAGCCGTGTGGGGATGCCAGATCGGAATTCGGGGGCCGCTGCCCATTCAGGGGCACGCGGCTCGGTGATATAGAACCACCCCGATTGCCACCCTTTGATGTTCTCTATGAAGGCGCCCTCGAGCCATGTAACGTTGGCTATCTTGCCCACTATGGCGCCTCCGCACTTTGCTTGGCGGCCGCCCACGACCTTCATCTTGACGCTGAAGATCTTCAGCCATAGGATAAAGTGAGGCTGGATGTGGAGGAAGGCCTCGCACACGACGATGAACGCCGAGATGTTGAGGATGAAGTTCAGGGCCAGATCGTGGAAATCTAGGCCGTAGTAGAACATGAGCCCCTGGACGAATGGGTGGAGAGGAAAGCCCAGTCCGCGGAGGAAATGGGGGAGAAATACAACCCTCTCATGGGGCCTGGGGGTGGGGATGAGTTGCCCCTCATCTGGAAGCCGGTGCGCGATGTCGTCAGACAAGTATCCGGCCTTCCTCAACTTTTTGATTTGCCCCTCCGTGACGGAGGAGGACATCCATCTACCTCCCGCTCCGGACATGATTGGAGTAGGTTGAGGTGGGAAGTGCGGGCTTGGGCGTTGGAGCTCGAGTGCGCAGGGACGGATAAGCAAAGGAGGAAGAAGGCGTAAATGGAAAGGGTAGATCCTTATCCCCTTATATGGGCGGCCAAAACTACGAGCCCCCACCGGCCTAATAAAACTTGCTTATCTCCCAAGCGCCGCGGTTAATGGCGCGGTTGGGTTCCCATGCCCGTATTGATGAGAATCCCGGAATAAGGGGACACGATCTCTGCTTTGACAAGACGTGCCAAGGAAACCACCTCGCTAAACACGCTGAGGTGGAACGGTAAAATGAACAAAGGCTTGGCCGTGGCGTGATGTCACGTTGCGGAATATGTCAGCAGATTAGATTGGTACAGATAGTATTCTCTCTACGGTGGTATGTGGAACTTATTTTGCAAAGCCGGACACTATCCTTGTGTTCAACATCTTCTATGAAGTATTCGGAGGAGGAACCCGCCTTGCAATGCCAAAGACAATTTGCACGCCAGACTTGTCGTCATTGAAGCCTGGTTCAGGGGCTACTGAGGGAGTCCTGGATTAGGGGGTGTCCGGATGGCCGGACTATGACCTTTGGCCGGACTCCCAGACTATGGGACTTTCCTTGGCGTGGAAGGCAAGCTTGGCGATACGGTATGAAGATCTCCTCCCATTGTAACCGACTCTGTGTAACCCTAGCCCTCTCCGGTGTCTATAAACCGGAGAGTTTTAGTCCGTAGTACGAACAACAATCATACCATAGACTAGCTTCTAGGTTTTAGCCTCTCTGATCTTGTGGTAGATCAACTCTTGTACTACCCATATCGTCAATATTAATCAAGCAGGAGTAGGGTTTTACCTCCATCGAGAGGGCCCGAACCTGGGTAAAAACATCGTGTCCCTTGTCTCCTGTTACCATCCACCTAGACGCACAGTTCGGGGCCCCCTACGCGAGATCCGCCGGTTTTGACACCGACAGTCCCATTGTCACTTCTGATGTGCTTGATCTTCACACCAAAGTTGGTTGAAGCCCTCGAGGAAAATCGTTTGAAGACTTCCTGCACCTCATGTTTGTAAGTGACAATGTGCACCCATGTGTAACGAGAATAATCATCAACAATAACAAAGCCATATAGAGATGCATCATTAGAATTGCAGAATAATGATTGGGACCAAAAAGATCCATGTGAAGCAATTCAAATGGTCGAGTGGTAGTCATGATAGTCTTCGCTGGATGCTTGGCCTTGGTCATCTTTCCTGCTTCACAGGCTCCGCATAAGTGATCCTTGAGGAATTTGACATTCTCAATGCCAATGGCATGCTTCTTCTTCGCAAGCGTGTGCAGATTCCTCATGCTTGCATGACCAAGTCGTCGATGCCATAGCCAGCCTTCTGAAGCTTTTGCAAGTAGGCATATGACCGGTTGTGGTCCTGTAGAGAAATCAAAAATTTACAAGTCTCCTCTCCTAAAGCCTTCGAAGACTTTGGAATTGTCAGCTTCCATGATCACAACACAACGATACTTGCCAAAGACAACAACCATATCAAGATCACAAAGCATTAAGACAGACATGAGGTTGTATCCTAAGGATTCGACAAGCATGACTTTGTCCATGTGTATGTCCTTAGAGATCGCAACCTTACCTAGACCCAATACCTGACTTTTGCCTTTGTCAGCGAAGATGATATGCTTCAGATGTGATGGTGATAAAGGAGCATCCATCAATAGATTCTTGTCACCAGTCATGTGATTTGTACATCCACTATCGAGGACCCACTCATTTGCTTTGGGTTGATCACCCTGTAGATGAATTACTGCAACTTACGAACTCATATACTTCATCAGCGAAGAATATGACATCAATATCATCAGATCAATTTCATCAAGCAATAGCACAGATAAATCAGTATGAGGACATGAGAAGTGAGAATTCATTTCTTCATGATTAGCCTGCGTCCTTTCAGGCACTATTCAGGTCTCCAGCAAATTCTTCAGACGTTTTGAGCACTTCTGGAGACCTGACCCTGCATAAGAGATTAGTTATTTTTCTTCACCACCCACATCTGAAGGGGTGGCAAAGAATTCATCACTCTGCGAGCACCATATGAGAAAGGTGGCATAGAAGCCAGTCCGCTTCGTTTCACATGAGAGGGGTTAGGGTAAGCATATGAATAAGCAGAGAAATTCTTCGAGGACTTATGAACATAATGATTTGAAGAATAATGCTCATATTCCTAGCCCTTAGCTCTACCCTGCGAAACAGAGGGGTTAGCACGATGATGATCATGTGAGGATTTTGATCCTGTTGAGGAATTTGATCCATATGAAGAATTTGGTCCATATGAAGCATTTGATCTGGAGTTCCTATTCTTCATAGGTTGTGTCATGAGGACATTCACCTGAAGACTTTCATGGCAACTTTTGGGAACCCAGATTTTCTTCATAGGGAAACCGTTCCTGCAGTTAGTGCCAACATATCTAGCAAATACTTCACCATTCTGATTTTTGAACAGTATATAGTTGGAGTCAAATGACTCATCAGAAGAATGAGGAGATTCACATGTAAAGCCAGATAAATTGGATGGATCAACTGGAGGTCCCTTTGCAGCCACGAGGTTTTGGAGTACTGCTCAGGCTTCCAATATGTTCAATCAACATTGAGTTTCCTCTCAAAGGCAATACCCTCTTTCCTAGGGTTCCTGTTGAGAATCTGCTTTTTAAGCACATCACAAAGAGTCTAATGCCCTTTGAGGCTTTTGTACATGCCTGTCATGTACAATTCCTTCAGCCCTGCATCATCAGTGATACTAGCAACATCCTTAGATGAGGAATTAGTGATAGTAGAGACAGGTGAAGAATTTGTAACATTAGAAGCATTTGAACATTCAGGTGAAGAATTAGCAGATTCACGTTCAATGCACTTCAGACATGGAGGGACAAATTCTTCCTGAGTAGCGCTGATTTGTTGAGCAAGTAATGAATCACGCTCCTTCTGAAGATCTTCATAACTCACTCTTAGCTTCTCAAGACCCTGCTTTCTTTGAAGAATTTCAAGAAAGAGCTTCTCGTGATCAGATAAGAGAGTGTTATGATGACCTTGAAGGTCGTCAAACTTGGAATGAAGTCTCTGAAGACTTTCAGCCAAAGCTTTTGACTGATCCATTTCTTCACCCAACATATCATCGCTCTTATTTAGCATGTATTGAACTTTTTCAAGAGCTCTTTGTTGTTTAGTGGCAAGGGAAGCAAGTTTGACATAGCTAGGTCCAAATTCATCTCCAGATTCATCATCACTGGACTAGCATCCAGTTACCTTAGCACTGTTTGCCATAAGGCAGGGGTAGAAGATGATGATTCTGGTTCGAATGTCATCGCATTGAGAGATTCCTTGTAATCCTCAAACCAAGGATCATGACGAGTTCGATGACCTTCATAGACCTCAGAGAGACGGTCCCAGATTAGCTTCGCGTGATTGAGATGCATGACGTTCCTGAACTGGTTTTGGGACAAACAGGAGCAGATGACATCCTTCGCTGTGAGGTTGAGTAGAGTGTACTTGCGAATGTCATCAGCCTCCGCCATCTTGCATAGATCGGTAAGACCAATCTCAGTGACGGTCCACAGTTTGCTGTCCATAGCCATGAGTTTCTTCTTCATCATGGCCTTCCACCGAGGATACTCGTGACCGTCAAAGATGGGGCAGGATATGTTCGTCAATCCTGCAGTCGACATAACTAAAACTCCAGGCGGTTAAACCAAAATCACACAGAACAAGGGAGTACCTTGCTCTGATACCAATTGAAAGCGCGTTATATCGACTAGATGGGGGTGAATAGGCGATTTTTATGAATTCTTCACTGAGGAATTTTCTGGTGAGGAAATTCCTAAGAGAAGAAATACTTGCTGCGAAATAAGTACTCAGAAGTAAACAGTACAGAACACAAGCATAGTCATCATGATGAAATGAAGACAAGCACAGAGTACAGGAAGCGTAAACACAGGATAACACAAGAAAGAAGACGGACAAACTGAAGAAATTGAACTAAGGAAATTGAGAAAGTCTTCAGTCAAAGTCTTCAAACAAATATGAACAAGCACACAACAACAGACATGAGGAAATGAAAGAGATGAGGAGATAGAACCAGTGAGCTCGGTGAAGACAATGATTTGGTAGACCAGTTCCAACTGCTGTCTTAGTTGTACATCTGGTTGGAGCGGCTGACTATTTAAACTCAAGGACACCCAGTCCCGTACACACAGTCCTCACCGTATTCTCCTTGAGCTAAAGTCACACAGACCTCGCCCAATCACTCGTGGTAAGTCTTCAAGTGACTTTTGAGCCTTCACAAACTCGGTCACTCGGTGATCCACAATTCCTCTTGGATGCTCTAGACCTTGACGCCTAACCGTCTGGAAGAAGCATAGTCTTCAAAGGTAACAAGCTTCGGATCCACGCAGGATCAATCTCTTCAGTGATGCTCAATCACTTTGAGGTTTTGAAGGTTTGGCTTTGGGTTTTCCTCACTTGATTATTTTCGCTCAAAGTCCTCGGAGGATGGGATACTCTCAAATGACAAGTGTCAGTTTCTCTAGGAGCAACCAACCAACTAGTGGTTGTAGAGGGCGTCTATTTATAGCCTAGGGAGCAATCCGACATGATAAGACATAAATGCCCTTGTCTGATATGATCGTTAGGTGGTAGGATATTTTGGGACAGCTGGCGCGTAGCACAACAACGGTCGGAATTTTGACTATCAAATTCCTCAGGGCTATCATGTTCCTCACTGTGTAGGCAATTCGGACTGGCGAATTCCTAGCTCCTCAGTCAGAACAAATTCCTTAGAGACCAGAAGAACTTCGTCTCTGTCACTGAAGAATATGACTGGACTGTATGAGATTTCCAATGGCTTCACTCGAAGGGATTGGTAGGTGTAGGATTTTGAGTTGAGCATCACATGGAAATTTTTCCTTAGTATTTCCTCGACCCCCTTTAACAGTATGGTGTTTCCTATGACTCAAGAAAGAGAAAATGAAACTGTAAAAACAAAAGTCTTCACGCTTCATGTTCCTTGAATGATTACCAAGTCTTCAAGGTCACACCAATTTCTTCACTTTCAAAGTGTTTAGAAAGTCTTCAGAAATCCAAAGTCTTCACTCGAAGAACTTCATTTTTAGGGGTCGACTTTCTCTGTAAATATCAAACTCCTCATAGACTTATAGACCTGTGTACACTCACAAACGCATCAGTCCCTTAACCTATAAGTCTTCAATACACCAAAATCACTAAGGGGCACTAGATGCACTTACAGTTGCTCCTCAACCTACTGAACCTACTGAAAATATGTACTTTGAGATTCCTTCGCGTATGATAGAGAAACTGCTTGCTAATCCCTTTGCAGGAGATGGAACATTGCATCCCGGCCGGTTTACACCTTGTCTTTGTGGATGAAGTTTGTGGATTATTTAAGCTTGCAGGTATTCCCGATGATGTTGTTAAGAGGAAGGTCTTCCCTTTATCTTTGAAGGGAGATGCGTTGACATGGTATAGGTTATGTGATGATACGGGATCTTGGAATTATAAACGATTGAAGTTGGAGTTTCACCAGAAGTTCTATCATATCCATCTTGTTCATCGAGATCATAATTACATATATAGTTTCTGGCCTCGCGAAGGAGAAAGCATCGCTCAAGCTTGGGGGAGGCTTAAGTCAATGTTATATTCATGCCCTAATCATGAGCTCTCAAGAGAAATGATTATTCAAAAAAATTATGCTCGGCTTTCTCCCAATGATCGCAACATGCTCGATACTTCTTGTGCGGGTTCTTATATGCTGAAGACTATTGAATTCAAATGGGACTTATTGGAAAGTATTAAATGCAACTCTGAAGATTGGGGTTCCGATGATGGTAAGGAGTCAGGTATGACACCTAAGTTTGATTGTGTTAAATCTTTTATGGATACCGATGCTTTTCGTGGATTTAGCGCTAAATATGGACTTGACTTTGAGATAGTAGCTTCTTTCTGTGAATCTTTTGCTACTCACGTTGATCTCCCTAAGGATAAGTGGTTTAAATATAATCCTCCCATTGAAGTAAAAGTATTTGAACCTATTACAGTTGAAGAAAAGACTATTACTTATAATGATCCTATTGTTCCTACTACTTATGTTGAGAAACCAACTTTTCCTGTTAGAATGAAGGATCATGCTAAAGCTTCAATTGTTGTTCGTAAGAGTAATACTAGAACTTATACACCTGCTGAGAAAATTAAAGTTGAACCTAGTATTGCTATGGTTAAAGATCTCTTGGATGATAATTTAGATGGACATGTTATCTATTTCTGTGGTGAGACTTCTAATATTGTTAGACCAGATGCTAAGATACATAGACCTGTTGTAGGCATGCCTGTCATTTCTGTTAAAATAGGAGATCATTGCTATCATGGCTTATGTGATATGGGTGCTAGTGCTAGTGCAATACTCTATGACTTATATAAAGAAATTATGCATGATATTGCACCCGCTAAAATAGAAGATATTGATGTTACCATTAAGCTTGCTAATAGGGACACCATTAAACCAGTTGGGATTGTTAGAGATGTCGAAGTCTTGTGTGGGAAAGTTAAATATCCTGCTGATTTTCTTGTTCTTTGTTCCCCACAAGATGACTTTTCTCCCATTATATTTGGTAGACCCTTCTTGAACACTGTTAATGCTAAAATTGATTGCAAAAAGGATATTCTTGAAATTGGCTTAGGGGATATGAAACATGAGTTTAATTTTGCTAAATTTCGTAGACAACCCCGTGATAAAGAATTGCCTAGTAAGGATGAAATTATTGGTCTTGCTTCTATTGCCGTGCCTCCTACTGATCCCTTAGAACAATATTTGCTAGACCATGAAAATGAGATGTTTATGAAGGAAAGAAGGGAAATAGATGAAGTGTTCATTGACCCGGGAACCTATTCTGAAACACAACCTACCCGTTGAAATTCTAGGGGATCCCCCTCCACCCAAGGGTGATCCCGTGTTTGAACTCAACCCATTACCTGATAATCTTAAATATGCTTATCTTGATGAAAAGAAGATATATCCTGTTATTATTAGTGCTAACCTTTCAGAGCAGGAAGAGGAAAGATTATTGAAAACTCTGAAGAAGCATCGTAATGCTATCGGATATACTCTGGATGATCTGAAGGGCATCAGCAATGGCATGAGCAACTATAATCTCTAATTGTCATTGCAAACATGTTTCATCCATAATAGGCTGAATCAGGAACGATGGACTAATCATATTTACAAAAACAAGATAGGGCGAGTTCATACCAGCTTCTCTCATCTTAATCAGTCCATCATATATCGTCATTATTGCCTTTCACTTGCACGACCAAACGGTGTGGATAATAATAATAACATGTTTCATCCATAATAGGCTGAATCAGGAACGATGGACTAATCATATTTACAAAAACAAGATAGGTCAAGTTCATACCAGCTTCTCTCATCTTAATCAGTCCATCATATATCGTCATTATTGCCTTTCACTTGCACGACCAAACGGTTTGGATAATAATAATAGTGCACGTGCATTGGACTAAGCTGGAATCTGCAAGCATTTAATACAAAGGAGAAGACAAGGTAATATGGGCTCTTGGTTACACTACTAGAGAAAACCCTAGTAGTAGCGTGGGTTTAAAGCCCACTAGTAGCGCATGTTGCCGCGCTACTAATAAGGCGCTACAGCTATTACTTAGCAGTAGCGCGTGTGACACGCGCTACTGCTAAGACACATAGCGGCAATGCTTCTTCTCTCCCGCGCTGCTGCTAATCTAGCTAGTTGCAGCGTGTTTACTATCCATCGCTACTAGTATTTTTTAGTGTATTTATATGCCGTTATACAAATTTTGGTACAATACCAATTATGAGGTTTATATCATTATGTCCATAATAGTGTGTCAAATGAAGGTGGATTAGGTTCAAGTGGAGGCAATATGTGGTGCATGTCAAAAGTATACTACTAATCCAAACTTGATCTAGTTTGGACTAGTAGTACTTTCGATGTGCACCACATGTTATCTCCACTTGAATCTAATCCGCCAGCACAAGCTATTTAATCATCACCATAATCATTACCACCAACAGTATTTATTCAATCACCATAGTCATAGTGTAGCACATAATCATCTTCAAACTCATTCTAGCTAGCTAATCACCATCAACACTAGATGCGGTAGCTATCTAATCACCACTAACACTAGCTAATAATAATCATCATAGTCATTACCACCAACACTAGCTATTTAATCATCATAGTCATAGTGTATCACATCATCATCTTCAAACTCATTCCTAGCTAGCTAATCGCTCCTGCTGCTCTCTCTCAGGTAAAATAACATAAAACATGTGTAGCTCTCCTCCTTCATCAAGTTGGAGCATGCAGATGAACTTGTCTCCTAATCGTGGGCTGCGCTTCTGATTGCTGCCCCTAGTACTTCTCTGCGCTCCTCCATCACAAATTTGGTCCAGTCTTTCACTATTAAGAATTTGTCGCTAATCCTGAATGCACTAAAGTGCATTGTAGGATATCTTGGCCGTAAGCTAACAATACTCATGGTACCTTTAGTCTCGATCCCATGAGGCACAACATTCATCGGGAGTCCCTGTTGAAGAACATCGTATGGTAACATACTTAGCAATGAAGTTTAGCTTAAAAAATAATGTATGGAAAAGATGCATTGAGGACAAATAGTAAAAATCTTACCATCTTTCCTGAATAGATGTGACCGTAGTTCATTACGAACACTATTGGTCGCACGTTTTCAGTACTAACATTTCTAAATGCAGGAAGAAAATTTGTCTTGACAGTATCAAGATCCGCAAACCATGAAACATAATGACTTAGCTCCTCGTAGTTTAGTTCAGCCCCGACACAGTAGTAGGTCCTGTCTACGAAGCGCTGGACATGTTTGCTTGAACGGAAGTAAGCTGACAATAGAAATTAGTTGTCAACTATTTTTGAATAAACAATATCAAAGACATAAATATGGTTGAGAAACTCACATAATGGTATAACTGGAGGCGTCTGCACATCGACCCAGATGTCGGCATTACCTTCAATGTCATTTTCCGAACGAATATCAAAGGTGATAACCATATCAGGCTCAAATGCATAAGTCTTGCATAGTGCTCGCCATGTTTTGCATCCAAAATAGGTGTAGTCATTTGAATTGTATAATTTTGCATGGAAAATATAACCATGCTCGGTTTTCAAGTAAACTTTCTTTACCTCCATAGTACGACTGAAACCTATCTTATCCAATACAAAAACTCTTGCATGGCAGGGGATACACTAGTAGAATAGTAAAAAAAAATAAGTTGAAGCAAATGAAGCAGATGTCATGCTTAATTATGAAAAAGACTTGTTGTGACTTACTGTATCCACTTCGAAGTTCACGTCCGGCTTGATGCTGAAGCGCATATCATCATCTAGGAAGATTCCGTCACACAGGCCGCGCTCGTCTTCGCAGTATTTGCAAATACCAAAATCCTTTTCATCGTCAGATATTTCCTATGTTCATAGTTGAAACATTAATTGAAAATCGATCGAAGACAACTACCAGGATACTCAACACACAAATCCGGGGCACTCGATATTTCCTACATATTCTGGCACAAGTCATGCCAAAATTCACGGAAAAATCCGGCATGACCTTTGCTAAAATAGGACATATCGAGCGCCTGAAATTTGCCGGAACGGAAATGAATCAACACTTCGGCAAAACATAGGCCACTCAGAGGTATAACCTGCAAACATGACCGGCCACTTGGGCAAGCACATATCCTATTTGATCAACACAAGATATACATTTCAAAATATCTTATACGACTCAAACTAGCACGCATTCAATAAGCAAAAGTAAATCATCTCATGCGTCCGTACATCGTCGAATATTATCACTAATACATCCCGAATAGTATCATACATATAACATCACTAATACAACTAAAACCCTAGCGCACGACGGGTATCGGCGCAGGCCGTGGACACCCACAGAGAAGGAACCATCATAGGATCATAGCTCCAGTGAGATCCCTGGAGAACCTGCCAGGTATTGGAGAATTTGTGCTAAAACGCAAACAAGTAGCGACGGACGTGCGCGTCCTCCTCACTAACACGGTGACGCACCACCTCCGCGGGGTCCTCGAGCCTCTGGACCGTCACTGGCCCACGCAACCGCCACCAAAGAAGGTTTGGGTCAATGATAGGCTGGCTCCTCACCAACCTGCGCCCCCCGGTAGGTAGCGCCTCCCAGTACCACCCCGGAGGAGCCCAGTCCCAGACATGGCCCATCTGGTGATGCATGCGTCCTCTGCTGACTCAACGACGAGGATGCGGGATAGGCAACGTCCACGTCGATGCGGGAAAAATTGCTTTAACTAAAAAAATAACAACAAGTTCTTACTAACTAGTTCTATTAATTCAACTAGTTCTTACTAAATATAAACTTACTATAAATAAAAATAAACTAGTACCTAATTAGTACCTAGTTCTTACTAACTAATTAGTACCTAGGAACTATAAATAAAATTTTTACTCATTTTATGATTCATCTTAGAAATTTGATTCGTTTCCACCCTTACATGAACCCTAACTAATTTGAGCCGCATCCGCATCCGATTCGTTTCCACCCTTACATGAACCCTAACTAATTTGATGCAACTAAAATATGAAGAAACCCTAGGCAGAGGTAGGGGAGAGGGAGGAGCAGGCGTGCTCACCTCGGGTGCCTGCGACGAGGGAGGGGCAGGCGGTGTCAAGGTCGGGGTCAGCGCTCGGGCGCGCGGCGGAAGGCGGCATCGAGGTCGGGGTCGGGGGCGGCGTCCGGGGCGGCGTTGAGGTCGGGGGCGGGGGAGGCGTTGAATTCGGGGTCGGGGTGGCATTGAATTCAGGGTCGAGGGCGGTGTAGAGGGTGTGCGGAGAGCGCGCGGCGGCCGACGGGCGACAGCGGCAGCGAGAGCGGAGGAGTTGGATTTGGGGGAAGTGGCTGTGAGGAAGGACGAACCTCATGTGATAGAGGCAAAGGTGTCCCGTCTTTTGATGAGATGATGGATATCGCTTCGGTGGAAGTCGACTTTGATGATCCGACTATGAACGTGCGAGGATGTCGCGCCTTAGAAATCGCTAAACCAACTACGAGAGGTTATTGACCACGCCGGAGCACGATCAACCTGACCACGAGGGTCTGTTTCCTGCGAGCAAACGAAGAACAGGCAAGAAACTGAGATTGCAATCTGGATATTGCAAATATAAGATGAAATCTTTATTGATCAAGGTGGGGTTCTGTGACGCCTTTGTCTGGTCGTTGAACACAAATGAAGTACGCGAATTTGCAGCTATGGCGAACTTTAATCTAAACAAAACCCAAAGTCTAAACGATGCTCTAAGGGATGTATATATGGAGGAAGAAGGGGGAATTTCGTGGCCCTTGGGGAAGGGGTCCGAAACCAACCCTATCTCTTGTTTCCCCACACATACGGACTCTAAAAACAGCCTATACTGAAGTATTTCGAAAATACATGGTCCTGGCCCAAGAATAAGGTGACACAGCACCTAGAATAGCCTCTGACAAAAGTTATGAAGTGGCATCTTGTATATTTCGTCCAAGGCTTCATGCACACATTATGGTGGCTTCAACATCCTGAAATCATCATTTGTAACTCCATTCTTGTTCCCCTTGCGCATGCCATCATCTCCATGCTTGTTCTTGCTCCAATGTTCATCCTTCTCCAAGCTAGGCCCTTCATTTGTAAGCAAAACAAATGTATCCAATTTAGGCAGCATCATATTCTCATGAACTTTAGAATCATTACCAAGAAACGAAAGTACCTGGTAATTTAATTGGCGTGTGCGAGCTCTAGTAATTGGTCCAGTATGTATAACAGTAGGGGCTGTGGGTGTAACAATGGTATTGATGTTCTCGTCATCCTCCCCTTCTTGAAATGAAGTCGTCCTCGACGGAAGCTCATCTTCCTCTCCCAAATAAGGCTTCAAATCTGCAATGTTAAAAGTGGGACTAACCCCAAAATCTGCATGCATCTCAAGTTTATATGCATTATCATTTATTTTCTCTAACACCTTAAAAGGTCTGTCAGCACGTGGCATTAGCTTTGATTTGCGCAAATCAGGAAATCTATCCTTACGCAAATGTAACCAGACAAGATCTCCAGGTGCAAACACAACATGTTTTCTACCCTTATCTCCAGCAAGTTTATATTTAGCATTCATACGCTCAATGTTTTCCTTAGTTAACTCATGCATTTTTAAAATCAATTCAGCATGTTGTTTAGCATCAAAATTAACCTTCTCTAAAGATGGAAGAGGCAACAAATCAATAGGTGCACGAGGTAGGAAACCATACACAACTTCAAAAGGGCACATCTTAGTAGTAGAATGCAATGAACGATTATAAGCAAATTCAATATGAGGCAAGCATTCTTCCCACATTTTCTTATTATTCTTCAAAACGGCCCTAAGCATAGTAGACAATGTTCTATTGACTACTTCAGTTTGTCCATCAGTTTGGGGGTGACAAGTAGTACTAAAAAGTAGTTTAGTCCCCAATTTAGCCCATAAACATCTCCAAAAGTGGCTAAGAAATTTAGTATCACGATCTGAAACAATAGTATTTGGCACACCATGCAAGCGAATAATTTCACGGAAGAACAAATCAGCAACATTAACAGCATCATCGCTTTTATGACATGGTACAAAGTGTGCCATTTTCGAGAATCTATCCACGACAACAAATATGCTATCCCTCCCCTTCTTTGTTCGAGGTAAACCTAAAATAAAGTCCATAGATATATCCTCCCAAGGAACACTAGGTACAGGCAAAGGCATATATAAACCATGAGGATTGAGTCGTGACTTAGCTTTTTGACATGTAGTGCAGCAAGCAACAAAGCGCTCAACATCCCGTCTCATCTTTGGCCAAAAGAAATGTGTAGCAAGTACGTCCTCCGTCTTCTTCACGCCAAAGTGTCCCATTAATCCTCCTCCATGCACCTCCTGCAACAACAAAAGACGAATGGAGCTAGCTAGAATGCATAGCTTGTTAGCACAGAACACAAATCCATCATTAACAGCGAACTTTTCCATGTTCTTCCTTCTTTACAATTCTGCAATACATCTTTAAAATCAGCATCATGCACATAATGATCTTTGATGGTCTCCAAACCAAATATTTTGAAGTCAAGTTGTGAAAGCATAGTATAGCGATGAGACAAAGCATCAGCAATAACATTTTCTTTACCCTTCTTGTGTTTAATAACATAAGGGAAAGTTTCAATGAATTCAACCCATTTAGCATGTCTACGATTCAGTTTAGCTTGACTTTTAATATGTTTCAAAGATTCATGATCAGAATGTATAACAAATTCTTTGGGCCATAAATAATGTTGCCATGTTTCTAAAGTCCGAACAAGAGCATATAATTCTTTATCATAAGTAGAATAATTCAGACTAGGCCCACTCAATTTTTCAGAAAAGTATGCAACAGGTTTTCCATCTTGTAATAACACACCTCCTAATCCAATTCCACTAGCATCACATTCAAGCTCAAATGTCTTATTAAAATCAGGAAGTTGGAGTAAAGGAGCATGTGTCAACTTATCTTTCAACACCGTGAAGGCTTCTTCCTGTGCGGTACCCCAAACAAAAGGCACATCCTTCTTTGTAAAGCTCATTGAGAGGTGCAGCAATGGTGCTGAAATCTCTCACAAAACGCCTATAGAATCCAGCGAGGCCAAGAAAACTCCTCACTTGCATGACCGTTTTGGGCTGCGTCCAACTCTCAATAGCTTCAATCTTGGCTTTATCAACTTCAATTCCCTGTGGAGTAACAACATAGCCAAGAAAAGACACTCGGTCAATGCAAAAGGTGCACTTCCCAAGGTTACCAAACAAACGTGCATCACATAGAGCAATAAAAACAACACGTAAATGTTCCAAATGTTCTTCCAAAGATCTGCTATAAATCAGTATATCATCAAAATAGACTACCACAAATCGTCCAATGAAAGCACATAAAACTTCGTTCATTAGTCTCATGAAAGTACTAGGTGCATTAGTTAACCCAAAAGGCATGACTAACCACTCATATAATCCAAACTTAGTTTTAAATGTTGTTTTCCATTCATCCCCCAATTTCATACGAATTTGATGGTATCCACTACGCAAATCAACTTTGGAGAATATTGTAGAGCCACTCAATTCATCAAGCATATCATCTAGCCTAGGAATAGGATGACGATAATGAATAGTAATATTATTAATGCCTCTACAATCAACACACATACGCGATGTACCATCCTTTTTCGGCACTAGAATAATAGGAACAACACAAGGACTAAGGGATTCGCGTATATAACCTTTGTCGAGAAGCTCTTGTACTTGACGCATAATCTCCTTCGTCTCCTCTGGATTGGTACGGTATGGCGCACGGTTTGGCAGTGAAGCACCAGTAATTAAGTCAATCTGATGCTCAATCCCTCGAATAGGCGGTAATCCCGGTGGCACGTCTTGTGAAAAGACGTCAGCGAACTCCTGCAAAATGTTAGTGACAGCAGGAGGCAAAGAGGAAGGCACGTCCTCGAATGAAAATAATGCCTCTTTGCACACAAAAGCATAGCAAACAGATTTGCTGAAATCTAGCTCATCAATATCATATTTGGTGGCAAATAAACATGCACTTTTCAATTTAATTTCAGAAGCAACACTAGATGGTTTATTATTAGGCTTCATTTGTTGCTCAAATTCTTTTGCCACAATCTGATTTTCACTCTTATTCTTCTCCTGTTTTGCTTTATTAGCTCTATTTATATCATCTTTCAAAATGGAATAAGGAGTCATAGGAAGCAAAGTAATATTTTATCCTTATGAAAAAGAGTATACTGATTGTTTCTACCATGGTGTACAGAATTTTTATCAAATTGCCATGGTCGACCAAGTAATAAGGAACATGCTTGCATAGGTACCACATCACAATCAACATAATCAGCATATGTAGAGATACTAAAATGCACATGAACAGTACGTGTTACCTTAACCTTGCCGCTGTTGTTGAACCATTGGATGTAGTAAGGATGTGGATGTGGTCTTGTGGTGAAAGATAGCTTCTCCACCATCTCCATGCTAGCCAAGTTGTTGCAGCTCCCTCCGTCTATGATGACGCGCACAGAACGTTCCTTCACAACTCCCTTTGTATGGAACAAATTGTGCCTCTGATTTTGCTCAGCTTGTGTGACCTGCGCACTCAAAATACGTTGAGCAACTAAACATTCATACCTATCAGCATCTTCAGGAGCCATGTATTGTGTCTCATGATCAGAATCATATCCACCATGTTCTTCACGTGTAATAAGGGCCAAAGTCTCGTCATCATAGTCACTAGCGGACTCATACCCACCATCCTCAGTAGCAATCATCACACGCTAAGATTAGCATTCTCGCGCATAATGACCTCTTCCCTTACAACGACGACAAATAATATCACTTGTGTGCCCTATTGATGCCATGGAAGAAGAAGAGCTCTGTGTAGGTCCGGCAGGTGCGCTCTTGGCAGATAGTGGTGGTTGTGCCTGCTTTCTTGTATCACGGCTGGAGGTGGCACCTGATGGAGGTGCTGGTGCAGTGGAAGGAGAAGATGCACGCTGTGTCCATGAGGAAGGTCGACCTGTAGAAAAGTTAGTGCGCGCCATTGCTTGTCGATCCTGCACTTCATGTTCAGCTTTACAAGCAAGATGGAATAAACGAGTGATATTAGTATACTCCTTATACTCTAGAATGGTCTGAATCTCTCTATTTAATCCACCCATAAAACGTGCAAGCATAGCTTCATTCTCCTCAACAATACCACATGTAATCATGCCAGTTTGTAATTCCTGATAATATTCTTCTACAGAATTTTTCCCTTGTCTTAAGCGCTGCAATTTTTGAAGCAATTCACATTGATAATATGGTGAAACCCAACGCGTACGCATAGCAGTTTTCAAAGCAGCCCAAGTAGTTGGAATAGGATATAATCTACAATGTTCAGACCACCATACACATGCAAAACTAGTGAAAGCACAAACAACATCATCAACCCGTCTCTCCTCAAGATATTGTAAACATGTAAATCGTTGTTCAGTTTCTAACTCCCAAGTAAGATATATATCAGGAACATATCTACCCTCAAATGGTGGAATATTCAATTTCAGTTTAGGAAGATGGTCATGATCTCGTACCTGAGGGAGAGCCCTACCATTGTGATTATTTGCATGTGGATGACCTAGTGGTTGTGGTGCTGGTGGTTGCACGTAGTTCTGATTTTGATCAACCTCATCCTCGTAATCTCCCGCATAATCATCCTCCACATCAGCAGCAGGAGCCATAGAAGTATCAACAGCAGCACCAACAGTTTGGCCAGGATGAAGAAGTACATGGCTCGCTCGGTGGAGAGTTGTTTCGCAACGTGGAGGTAGTTGTTGTTGTTGTTGTTGCAGAGGTGCGGCAGGTGCAGCCGGTGGTGGAAGACGCGCAAGCAGTTCATTGAATCTATTATCGAGCTTTGTTTCGAACACCTTCTCAAGGCCAGTTATCTTCTCCATGGCCTCTTCAAAATTGTTCAGCAGATCTTGCACCTGTTCAGTCATCATTTGCTGAAACTTATCATGAAGCTCCTTGTTCGTTAAGTTCTCCCAGTCAATCTCGTCGGCTTGTGATCCTGGCATGGTTAGCAGCAATAGAAACACACAAGAATATGATCCTACAGACTACTAAAAAGTGGTGGTGGTGGGTGTCACAAATCCGTCAAGCAAAACCCAAATTCTTACCAGTTCTTACCCAGCAGCAGGCCGTGATCGGCAACCGTTGTAGTCAAAACTCTCAAAGCTTGGATAGAGCGATTACCAGGGAGAGTCAAACGCACGACGTAGATGTATGTGGAGCTGGGAAGGCTTATAATATGGTAGCAAAAAGGTCAGCAATAATCAATTCAGAGATGCAAAGTTGAATAAACGCTCAACAACGGTACTGTGCTGGTCCTAAGCTAGACCGTGCTAGAGACGCGAGCCTAGAACACTAATAAAATCACGGCACGACATGTAATCAAGGGAGGAGCACACTCTGCTTTTTTCTCTTATTTTTTGCACTTTTTTCCTCTTATTTTTTGCTCCACAACAATTTTTTTTCGAAAAAGTCTACAAATGGTCTAAAAACTGTCTAGCCAGAATTTTCCAGACTTTTTTTTTGAAACTGGAACTATTTTTCTTGTACGGGTGGCACTGATGTTGGGAAGTCCGACTTGGTCACGACTCGGAGTATGGCGTGATCTGGAAATCAAAATCAAACCAACAAATACTGGATTCGGACTAGGATTGGTGGCGGAGATGAATGTGGTGGAAACTCGGACTTGTGGCAGATATATGTAGGGCGGTGGAACACGGACTGGTGGTGAATCACTAATGGAGGTGGACTCGGATTATCGTGATGCAGTGAATATGTGGTATATGGCAGCGGTGATGACGATGGTGGTATATGGTAGCGGTGATGACGATGGTGGTATATGGCAGCGGTGATGGCAATGGTGGTATATGGCATCGGTGACGATGATGGTGGTATATGGTAGTGGTGATGACGATGATGCGGCGGCGGCGTGACAACTTGTGAACAGAACTCGAAACTCTAAAGGACTAGACACTAAGACCAGCAACTCGACACGATGATGCAACCGCAAATTCAACAAAGCAAAAGACTGAAAAGACTATGCAAAGGCTCAGACTGGTTCGGATATGATGAACTAACCCTAATTTTTTTGTGGCTTTTTCCTGGACTATAGGTATGAAGAACAGACTCGATCTAAACTACGAAAAATAGTAAAATCTCACCGAGCAACCTGGAAATCTGATACCACTTGATAGAGGCAAAGGTGTCCCGTCTTTTGATGAGATGATGGATATCGCTTTGGTGGAAGTCGAATTTGACGATCCGACTACAAACGTGCGAGGACGTCGCGCCTTAGCAATCGCTAAACCAACTCCGAGAGGTTATTGACCATGCCGGAGCACGATCAACCTGACCACGAGGGTCTGTTTCCTGCGAGCAAACGAAGAACAAGCAAGAAACTGAGATTGCAATCTGGATATTGCGAATATAAGATGAAAGCTTTATTGATCAAGGTGGGGTTCAGTGACGCCTTTGTCTGGTCATTGAACACAAACGAAGTACGCGAAGTTGCAGCTATGGCGAACTTTAATCTAAACAAAACCCAAAGTCTAAACGATGCCCTAAGGGCTGTATATATGGAGGAAGAGGGGGGAATTTCGTGGCCCTTGGGGAAGGGGTCCGAAACCAACCCTATCTCTTGTTTCCCCACACATACGGACTCTAAAAATAGCCTATACTAAAGTATTTCCAAAATACATGGGCCTAGCCCAAGAATAAGGTGACGCAGCACCTAGAATAGCCTCTGGATGAAAGTTATGAAGTGGCATCTTGTATATTTTGTCCAAGGCTTGTAAGTGCATCTAGTGCCCCTTAGTGATTTTTGTGTATTGAAGACTTATAGGTTAAGGGACTAATGCGTTTGTGAGTGTACACAGGTCTATAAGTCTATGTGGAGTTTGATATTTACAGGAAAGTCGACCCCTAAAAATGAATATCTTCGACTGAAGAATTTGGTATTTCTGAAGACTTTCATGAAGACTTTGAAAGTGAAGAAATTGGTGTTACCGAGAAGACTTGATATTCATGCGAGGAATATGAAGCTTGAAGACTTTCATTTTCATAGTTTTGTTTTTCTCTTTCTTGAGTCATAGGAAACACCGTACTGTTAAAGGGGGTCGAGGAAATACTAAGGAAAAATTTCCATGTGATGCTCAACTCAAAATCCTACACCTACCAAACCCTTTGAGTGAAGCCTTTGGAAATCTCATACAGTTCAGTCAATTTTTTCAATGACAGAGACGAAGTTCTTCTGGTCGCTGAGGAATTTGTTCTGACTGAGGAGTTAGGAATTCACCAGTGCGGATTGCCTACACAGTGAGGATCATGATAGCCCTGAGGAATTTGATAGTCAAATTTCCGACCGTTGCTGTGCTACGCGCCAGCAGTCCCAAAATATCTTATCCACCTAACGGTCATATCAGACAAGGGCATTTATGTCTTATCATGTCGGGCTGCTCCCTAGGCTATAAATAGCCGCCCCCTACAACCACTAGTTGGTTGGCTGCTCCAAGAGAAACTGACACTTCCCATTTGAGAGCAACCCATCCTCCGAGGACTTTGAGCGAAAATCATCGAGTGAGGAAAAACCCCAAACCCAAACACCTACAAACCCAAAGTGATTGAGCATCACTGAAGAGATTGATCCTGCGTGGATCCGACGCTTGTTACCTTTGAAGACTGTGCTTCTTCCAGACGGTTAGGCGTCATGGTCTAGAGCATCCAAGAGGAATTGTGGATCGCTGAGTGACCGAGTCTGTGAAGGTTTGGAAGTCACCTGAAGACTTACCACGAGTGATTGGACGAGGTCTGTGTGACCTTAGTTCAAGGAGAATACGGTGAGGACTTGGTGTCCTGAGCTGCGTGCTCAGCGATTGGGTGTCCAGGACTGTGTGTCCTCGAGTTTAAATACTCAGCCGCTCCAACCAGACGTACAACTGAGACAGCAGTTGGAACTGGTCTAACAAATCATTGTCTTCACCAACCTTACTGGTTCTATTTCCTCAACTCTTTCATTTCCTCATTACTGTGTTGAGTGATTGTTCATATCTGTGTTTGAAGACTTTGACTGAAGACTTTCTTAATTTCCTCGGTTCAATTTCTTCAGTCTGTTTGTCTTCATCTTGTGTTATCATGTGTTTACGCTTTCTATACTCTATGATTGTCTTCATTTCATCATGATGACTATGTTTGTATCCTGTTATGCTTACTTTTGAGTACTTATTCCGCTGCTAGTAGTTCTTTGCTAAGGAATTTCCTCACCGGCAAATTCCTCAGTGAAGAATTTATAAAAATCGTCTATTCACCCCCCCTCTAGTCGATATAACGCACTTTCAATTGGTATCAGAGCAAGGTACTCCCTTGTTCTGTGTGATTTTGGTTTAACCACCTGGAGTTCTAGTTATGTCGACTGCAGGATTGAGGAACGTTTCCTGCCCCATCTTTGACGGTCATGAGTATCCTCGGTGGAAGGCCATGATGAAGAAGCGACTCATGGCTATGGACAGCGAACTATGGACCATCACCGAGATCAGTCTTACCGATCTATGCAAGATGGCTGAAGCTGATGACATTCGCAAGTACACTCTCCTCAACCTCATAGCAAAGGATGTCATCTGCACAAGTCTGTCCCGAAATCAATTCAGGAACGTCATGCATCTCAATCACGCGAAGCTAATCTGGGACCGTCTCTCTGAGGTCTATGATGGACATCTAAATCATCATGATCCTTGGCTTGATGATTACAAGGAATCTCTCAAAGAGATGACATTCGAACCAGAATCATCATCGTCCAACCCCTGCCTTATGGCAAAAAGTGCTAAGGTAAACGAATGCTACCTATCCGAGTCCAGTGATGATGAATTTGGCGATGAATTTGGACCTAGCTATGATAAACTTGCTTCCCTTTCCACTAAACAACAAAGAGCTTTGAAAAAAGTTCATTACATGCTAAATAAGAGCGATGATATGTTGGGTGAAGAAATGGATCAGTCAAAAGCCTTGGCTGAAAGTCTTCAGGGACTCCATTCCAAGTTTGAAGATCTTCAAGGTCATCATAACGCTCTCTTATCTGATCACGAGAAACTTTCTCTTGAACTTCTTCAAAGAAAGCAAGATCTTGAGAAGCTAAGAGTGAGCTATGAAGATCTTCAGAAGGATCGCGACTCATTACTTGCTCAACAAATCAGCGCTACTCAAGAAGAATTTGTTCCTCCATGCTTAAAGTGCATTGAACGTGAATCTGCTAATTCTTCACCTGAATGTTCAAATGCTTCAACTGTTACAAATTCTTCACCTGCCTCGGCTATCACTAATTTCTCGTCTAAGGACATTGCTAGTATCACTAACGATGCAGGGCTGAAGGAACTGTACACGACAGGCATGTACAAAAGCCTCAAAGGGCATCAGATTCTTTGTGATGTGCTCAAAAAGCAAATCCTCAACAGAAACCCTAGGAAAGAGGGTATTTCCTTTGAGAGGAAACTCAATGATGATGGAACATATTGGAAGCCTGAGCTGTACCCCAAAACCTCATGGGTTGCTGCAAAGGGACCTCCAGTTGATCCATCTAATCTGGCTTTACATGTGAATCTTCTCATTCTTCTGATGAGTCATTTGACTCCAACTATAAACTGTTCAAAAATCAGAATGGTGAAGTATTTGCTAGATATGTTGGCACTAACTGCAGGAACGGTTCCCCTATGAAGAAAATCTAGGTTCCCAAAAGTTATGTTGAATGCCTTCAGGTGAATGTTCTCATGACACCACCTGTGAAGAACAGGAACCCCGGATCCAATTCTTCATATGGACCTAATTCTTCACATGGATCAAATTCCTCAAATGGGTCAAAGTCCTCATATGATCATCATTGTGCTAACCCATTGTTTCGCAGGGTAGAGCTAAGGGCTATGAATATGCGCATTATTCTTCAAATCATTATGTTCATAAGTCCTCGAAGAATTTCTCTGCTTATTCATATGCTTACCCTAACCCCTCTTATGTGAAACGAAATGGATTGGCCTCTATGCCACCTTTCTCATATGGCTCGCAGAGTGATGAACTCTTTGCCACCCCTTCAGATGTGGGTGGTGAAGAAAAAGAACTAATCCTTTATGCAGGGTCAGGTCTCCAGTCGTGCTTTAAACGTCTGAAGAATTTGCTGGAGGCCTGACAAAAATGCCTGAAAGGACGCAGGCGAATCATGATGAAATGAACTTTCATTTCACACGTCCTCATACTGAAATATCTGTTTTACTGTTTGATGAAATTCATCTGATGAACTTGATATCATATTCTTCACTGATGAAGTATATGAGATCGTAAGTTGCACTAATTCATCTGCAGGATGATCAGCCCAAAGCCAACGAGTGGGTTCTAGATAGTGGATGTACAAATCACATGACGGGTGACAAGAGTCTATTGATGGATGCTCCCTTAACACCATCACATCTGAAGCACATCATCTTCGCTGACAAAGGCAAAAGTCAGGTATTGGGTCTAGGTAAGGTTGCAATCTCAAAGGATCGACACATGGACAAAGTCATGCTTGTCGAGTCCTTAGGATACAACCTCATATATGTCTCAATGCTTTGTGATCTTGATATGGTTGCTGTCTTTGTAAGATATTGATGTGTTGTGATCATGGAAGCTGACCATTCCAAAGTCTTTGAAGGCTTTAGGAGAGGAGATCTGTATATTGTTGATTTCTCTACAGGACCACAACCAGCAATGTGCTTACTTGCAAAAGCCTCAGAAGGCTGGCTATGGCATCGACGACTTGGTCATGCTGGCATGAGGAATCTGAACACGCTTGCGAAGAAGAAGCATGTCATTGGCATTGAGAATGTCAAATTCCTCAAGGATCACTTATGCGGAGCTTGTGAAGCTGGAAAGATGACAACGGCCAAGCATCCAACGATGACTATCATGACCACTACTTGTCCATTTGAATTGCTTCACATGGATCTCTTTGGTCCTAATCATTATTCTGCTGTTTCGAATGATGCATCTCTATATGGCTTTGTTATTGTTGATGACTATTCTCGTTACACATGGGTACTGTAAGTGCATCTAGTGCCACCCCTAGTTGGTTTTGGAGTATTGACGACAAAGTTGGTTGAGGGACTAATGCGTTTGTGAGAATTGCAGGATAACGCAGGTAGTGTCCCTCATTGATTCGGTTTACCTACCGGAGATGACCCCTAAAAATGTATGAAGACATTGATGACAATGGTGGTATGTGAAGATATTCATATTGAAGACTATGACATGAGAAGACATTGAGTGAAGACTATGGAGCGCGAAGATTGTGTTTTTTCGTTGT
Organism: Triticum dicoccoides; assembly: GCF_002162155.2. Taxonomy (NCBI): domain Eukaryota; kingdom Viridiplantae; phylum Streptophyta; class Magnoliopsida; order Poales; family Poaceae; genus Triticum; species Triticum dicoccoides. The sequence continues at coordinate 676,600,230 of NC_041393.1, read as the reverse complement.
TTCCTTTTCTTCTTTGTTGAGTCATAGGAACCACCGTACTATTAAGTGGGGTCCAAGTGAACAAAGTCAGAATGACTGAAGTGATGCTCAACCAAAATCATATGTCTTCGAGCGAAGACAATGAGAGCAAATCTTATCCACAGCTGGATGAGTCAGCTTTGCTTGTAGCCCAAGTAAAGTTGCCATGTGTGTTTGAAATCTGACCGTTGGAACACTGTTAGTTCCTTAGTAACCTAGGGTCATTTCGAACATATCAGGTCAGGTTGCCTTGTGGCTATAAATAGCCCACCCCCTACACCATAAATTGGTGGCTGCTCAGAGTTAGTTCACGGCTTTTGTCGTTTGAGAGCAACCCACCTCAAAGCCTTTGGGAGAGAGAAATCCTTGTGAGGACAAAGCCCAAACACCCAGAGCCAAAGAGTGTTAGGCATCACTGAAGTCTTTCTGTCTAAGTGACCTGAAGACTTATTACACTTGAGGACTGTGTATCCTCCAGCCGGTTAGGCGTCGCGTTCTGAGCATCCAAGAGTCATTATGGATCGCCGGTAAACAAAGTCTGTGAAGGTTCGGAAGTCTACCTTGAAGACTTACCAGAGTGATTGGGCGAGGACTGTGTGTCCTTAGCTCAAGGGGAACAAGGTGAAGACGCGGTCTTATGAGTTGAACCTCAGCCTCCCTAACCAGACGTACAGTTGTCACAGCAACTAGAACTGGTCCAACAAATCATGTGTCTTCAACAAGTCACTGGTTCTATCCTCTCCCTCCCTTTACTTTGAGTTTGTCTTCATGAATTCATTGCCTATTTGTCGTACCTGTTTGACTTCATTGCTTGACAACTATCATTGGTTGGCTTCATACTATCTTCCATCCTGATCCTTACTACCAAGCTGCTATTAGTCTTTGTACTTTCACATTATTGCATACTTGACTATGGTTTGCTTGTTGTAGTTTATCTTCCGCTGCATATCAATTAGGTCATTTCTATTGTTTGTCTTTGAAACTTCCACGTTTTGAAGACTTTGATAAAAATCGCCTATTCACCCCCCCCCCCCCTCTAGTCGATAACTAGCACTTTCAAATTGTATCAGAGCGAGGTACTCCCTTGTTTTGTGTGATTCGGTTTAACCACCTGGAGTTTAGCTATGTCGTCTGCAGGGATAATCAAAGTCTCTGCTGCTTGCCCCATGTTCGATGGAACTGAATATCCCTACTGGAAGAATAAGATGCGCATGCATCTTGAAGCCATTGATGTCGACCTCTGGTATGTCGTCAAGAACGGCGTTCCCAAAACTGGTGAAGGTGTCACCCCTATTGATGTCAAGAAGTTCATTCAACTGGACTCTACTGCAAAGAACATCATCTGTGGTCATCTGACCAAAGGACAGTATGGCCGTGTGAGTGCTCTGGAAACGTCAAAGCTAGTTTGGGACTGGCTATCCAAGGTCAATGAAGGCGTCTCAACTCAGAGAGACCAAAGGATCAGTGTTCTTCGCAACCTCTTCAACCGCTTCAAGAGAAACGACAATGAAAATGTCCAGCTCACGTTTGATCGCCTCACCGACATCACAAATGAGCTTCAGGCTCTCGGTGCCACTGAGATTACCAAGCATGAAATCGTCAAGACACTACTGAGATCTCTTGACAGCTCCTTTGACACCCTTGCCCTCATGATACAAGAACGCCCTGACTTCAAGACACTCGATCCGTCTGATATACTTGAGAGGCTCAACACACATGAGTTCCAGCTTTCTGAGAAAAGATATATCTATGGTCCCAACTATGGCCGAACTCGCACTTTGAAGGCAAAAGTTGTTTCCTCATCTGAAGAAGAATCTGACTGCGGTTCTGATGATCCTGAAGACATTGGAAAGAAACTTGCTATGCTTGTGAAGAAGTTCCAGAAGTTCACCAAGAAGAAGGGCTTCAGAAAGTCTTCACGATCTAGCTCAAGAAATGATGAAGCTTCCACTCATGACAACAAGAAGAGAACATGTCACAAGTGCAAGAAACCTGGACACTATATCTCTGAGTGTCCACAGTGGGACAATGAGAAGAAGAAGAAGAAGAAGAGCAAGGATTATGATTCTGATGACAAGAAGAAGAAGAAATCTTCAAAGTCTTCTTCCAAGTCCTCATCAAGGTCTTCATCTCATAAGAAGAGCTCATCTGGCAAGGCTCGTGCTTTTGTTGGCAAGGAAATGGATTCAGAGGAGGAGTCTGCTTCTGAGGAGGCGGAGGTGGAGTCTGAAGAGGAGTCCGACCCTGGCGTTGCAACTCTGGCTCTAGCCACAGCCTATGTTGCCAAGTCCGTCTTCAACACTGAAGACAATGACTTCCACACCAACGCTGAAGCTGATGACAAGGACGATCCTGCTCCCACCTACTGCTTCATGGCACGTGGTGCCAAGGTAAAATCACGTGATGCTTACTTTCAAACGTCAAGTGAAGATGACTCTGATTGTGAATCCAAACCCAGCTACAAAACACTTGCTAAAATTGCAACTGAACAACAAAAGGCTATGAAACATACTCAAAAACTATTAGACAAAAGCGATGACCTGTTGGATGTGGAAATGACACGTTCACAGTCCTTAGTTGAAGACATAAAAAATCTTCATGCTAAGTACCAAGAACTTGAAAGTCTTCATGAGACGCTCCCAACCACTTATGAAAAGCTCTCCTATGATTATCTTCAAAGGAAGCAAGAGCTTGAGAAATTGAAAGCGGCTCATGAAGATCTTCAAAAGGAGAATGAGTCACTTCGCGCTCAACAGATCAGTTCCGCTCAGGATGGATTTGAACCACCTTGTCTAAAATGCATTGAGCGTGATAACGCTACCTCTGTTGCTGAATGTTCCACTGCTGCTACTGTTGCATTATCTTCAACTACTGATGTGGAAACTAACCCCTCTACGGAGGATACCACTGCTATTGCTGATGAAAATGCTAGGTTGAAGACATTGCTTGAAACAGGGATGTATAAAAGTCTGAAAGGACATCAGACACTTTGCGATGTCCTCAAAAAGCAGATTCTGAACCGAAACCCTAGGAAAGAGGGTGTTGGGTTCGAGAGGAAAATGAATGTTGATGGTTCCTACTGGAAGCCTGAGCAGTCTCCCAAAACCACATGGGTTGCTGCAAAGGGACCTTCAGTGGATCCATCCACCTTATCTGTCTTTACCTGTGCTAATCCTATTATCATTGATGAATCCTTTGATGCAAACTATACACTGCCAGGTATATTGGTACTAACTGCAGGAATGGACCACCTACGAAGAAGATCTGGGTTCCCAAATGTTGTCTTGAGAATCTTCCAGTGAATGTGATCATGACACCACCAGTGAAGAAGACAAACCCCAGACCTAAGGCGTCATATGGTCCAACGGCTTCATACAAATACATGACTCACCTGAGTCACCCTAACGCCAATGTTTTGCAGGGAAATCATACTCAAACTTATGAATATGAGCGTGTGTCCTCAAACCGCTATGTTCATAGAACTAAGAACTTTTCTACTTATTCATATGAGTATCATTCATCTCCTGCAAGGCTATTTGCTAGGGCTCCAAAGCCGAAGTTCTCAGATGCTGCACTTAGACTCATTGCTTCTAAGCCACCCCTGAAGATGTGGGTGGTGAAGAATAATTAACTTTCTTTTGTAGAATAAGGTCTCCAGCCTGCTATCTAAGGCGTCTGATACTACTGTTGGGGACCTAAAACACATTAAGGGACGCATGATAAAATGGTCTTACTTTGTATTTCACATGTGAATCGCTTACCAGTCATACTATGAGTCCTAACCTTGATCTAAGCTGTGATAATCCTTGTGTGCGTCAAATGCTTATGCTTCACAACACACTTTGTGAAGCCTATCCTCCTAACTGCACTATAGGGTATGACACCTCATGCTTCAGAATGGATTATGGACAGCGGATGCACTAATCATATGACTGGTGATCGAAGTCTTCTCATGGACTCAACCTTACGTCCATCATACAAGAGTCACATCACATTTGCTGACACTGGTAAAAGCAAGGTATTGGGTCTAGGTAGAGTTGCAATCTCAAAGGATCAACACATGGATAAAGTGATGCTTGTTGAATCCCTTGGGTTCAACTTAATTGTCTCAATGCTTTGTGACATGAACATGATTGTGCTATTCGGAAAATATCGTTGCCTTGTACTAATGGAATCTGACAAGTCTCTAGTCTTTGAAGGGTATCGGAAAGATGATCTATACATGGTAGATTTCTCAGCAGGTCCACAGCTTGTTGTATGTCTTCTTGCAAAAGCTTCAGAATGCTGGCTCTGGCATCGAAGGCTGGGGCATGCTGGCATGAGGAACTTACACACACTCGTCAAGAAGAAGCATGTCATAGGCATCGAGGGTGTCAAGTTCAAGAAGGATCATTTCTGTGGTGCCTGCGAAGCTGGAAAGATGACTAGGGAAAAGCACCCCTCGAAGACAATCATGACGGCATCTCAACCCTTCGAGCTGTTACACATGGACTTATTTGGCCCTACTCACTACTCTACCCTCACAACAACAGCTTGTCTCTATGGCTTCGTCATTGTTGATGACTACTCAAGATATACATGGGTGCACATAATCCTCTACAAGACTGAAGTGCAAGATGTCTTCGGACGCTTCGCCAATCGAGCCATGAACAATTATGGCATCAAGATCAAGCATATCAGAAGTGACAACGGCACTGAGTTCAAGAACACCAGGCTAGATCTTTATTTGGATACAATGGGAATAACTCATGAGTTTTCTGCTCCATACACACCTCAGCAAAATGGCATCGTAGAGCGCAAGAACAGAACCCTCATTGAGATGGCTCGAACAATGCTCGACGAGTACAAGACACCAAGAAAGTTTTGGCCTGAAGCTATTGATACAGCATGTCACATCATCAACCGTGTTTACATCCATAAGCTTCTGAACAAAACATCCTATGAGCTCCTTACTGGCAAGAAGCCAAATGTCAGCTACTTCAGAGTATTCGGTGCTAGGTGCTGGATCAAGGATCCCCATCACAAGTCAAAATTTGCACCTAAAGCTCACGAAGGCTTCATGCTCGGTTACGGAAAGGACTCGCACTCTTACAGAGTCTTCAACCTCTATCTCTACAAAATCGTTGAAACTGTGGACGTGCGATTTGATGAAACCAATGGTTCACAAAGAGAGATCCTGCCAAGTACACTAGATGAAGCTCCGCCAAGCGAATCTATCAAGCTGATGGGAACTGGTGAAATCATGCCTTCTGAAGCACAGCCTGAAGAGGAACTTATCATTTCTGCACCAAACCAACCTGAAGACAATGCTCAGACCGAAGACAATCCTCCCAATGATGACAATGATCAGCAAGAGCAAGGTCTTCATCCAGTTCATCCTCGTGTTGCAAATGAAGTACAAATTGAGAAGATAATTGATAGCATCAATGCACCTGGTCCACTTACTCGCTCAAGAGCAACACACTTAGCAAATTTCTGTGGGCACTTTTCGTTTGTGTCACTATCAGAACCCAAGAAAGTTGCTGAAGCCTTTATGGAACCTGAATGGATTCAAGCTATGCAAGAAGAACTTCAACAGTTCAAGCTGAACAATGTTTGGGAACTAGTCAAGCGTCCTGACCCTCGCAAGCATAACATTATTGGCACAAAATGGATATATCGAAACAAGCAAGATGAGCATGGTCAAGTCGTCAGAAACAAAGCACGTCTTGTGGCTCAAGGATATACTTAAGTTGAAGGAATTGACTTCAATGAAACATTTGCTCCTGTGGCTAGGCTTGAAGCTATTCGCATACTGCTAGCCTATGCTAACCACTACAACATCTTACTATATCAAATGGATGTGAAGAGTGCATTCCTCAACGGCAAGATTGAAGAAGAAGTGTACGTTGCTCAAGCACCTGGCTTTGAAGATCCAAAACATCCTGATATGGTGTACAAGCTAAACAAAGCACTGTATGGCCTCAAACAAGCTCCTCGCACTTGGTATGATACGATCAAAGACTTCCTGAAGAGCAAAGGCTTCAAACATGGATCCCTCGATCCCACACTCTTCATGAAGACATATGATGGTGAACTGTTTGTGTGCCAAATTTATGTGGATGACATTATCTTCGGCTGCACCAACCAGAAGTATAGTGATGAGTTTGGATACATGATGCAAGAGCAATATCAGATGTCCATGATGGGTGAGCTGAAGTTCTTCCTTGGTCTTCAAATTCATCAGCAAAGGAATGGCATCTTCATATCTCAAGAAAAATATCTCAAAGACTGTCTGAAGAAGTTTGGAATGCAAGGTTGCAAAGGTTACACGACGCCAATGCCAGCCAAACACCATCTGGGTCCCGACGACAATGGTAAAGAGTTCGATCAAAAGGTATACGCTCCATGATTTGTTCCTTACTTTACCTATGTGCATCTAGGCCAGATATTATGCTTAGTGTTTGCATGTGTGCTCGATTCCAAGCGGCACCAAAGGAATCGCATCACTTAGCTATGAAGCGAATTCTTCGATATTTGGCTTACACCCCAACACTCGGATTATGCTATCCAAAGGGCTCAAGATTTGATCTGGTTGGATTCTCGGATGCTGATTATGCTGGAGACAAGGTGGATCGCAAGTCTACATCAGGCACATGTCACTTTCTGGGATGATCACTTGTCTGTTGGTCTTCAAAGAAGCAAAACTGTGTATCACTCTCAACTGTTGAATCTGAATACATTGCTGCTGGATCTTGCTGCGCTCAGCTTCTATGGATGAAGCAAACTCTCAAGGACTATGGCATTAATCTGAAACAAGTACCTCTCTTCTGCGACAATGAAAGCGCCATCAAGATTGCCAACAATCCAGTCCAGCACTCGAAGACAAAGCACATTGAAATTCATCATCACTTTCTCAGAGATCATGTCATGAAGAAAGATATTAACATCATTCACGTCAACACTGAAGAGCAACTGGCAGATATCTTCACAAAGCCCTTGGACGAGAAAAGGTTTTGCAAGTTACGGTGTGAGCTGAATATCTTGGAATCCTCAAATGTCATGTGATCAGGCACACATCCTAACACTTATGCATGTTGATGACTTAGATGTGCAACACACGAAGTAAAGTATATCTTCAATCAATGAAGACTTACATTCTGAGTGTGAATACATTAACGTGGAATTTGACTTCGGAGCGCCACGATAATTGTGCGCCGTGTCTGGGTCTAATACTTCCTATACGGTGGGTAACACCACCACCAAATTTCATGGTTTGAAGTGTTTCACTCATGGCGTTATTTTTGCAATGTCTTAGCATTTGGTTTGTCTTCAAATTTCAACTTATCTTCATGATTTACTTCACTAGGTTGATTTGATTGCTTTCTGATATATATACTAGTGTTCTGTCCTCTACAGCATTCACTTATAGCTATGACTTCCTTGTTAAATCTTTTGAACTAAGTGAATGTGATCGGACCCTAATCTCTCTATGCTTTCTATCTCAAACTCTATCTATCCAAATCATATGCATTCTATTGAAACTGTCGAATGTCTTCTCTGCATCCTTGTCAGCAGAAGACACAGAGAAAAACATTAAGTCTGTTTTAAATGATTCATCCTTATTGTTTGAAATCCGGAGAAGCCGGAACAACCATCCAACAAACCTGGCGGGCGTGGGAATGTGGAACAACTCTGAGTATGTTGGATGCTTGCCACGTGCCCCTCAGATGTGAACCGCCAGGGGCACCTGCATAATTGCGCTATGCTGCACACTTCCTTATAAATACATGTCCCCTGCGGTAAAGAAAACCTTCTTCCATGTCTCCACCTCGTCAAAACCCTAGCGCCACCGCTAGCTCTCGACGACGCCGGCGATGAAGCGCTTAGCTGCCGCGACTTCTCCAACGCCGTCCTCACGCCGGTCGCGAACATCATCCTCTCTGCCGCCGCCGTAGGTGTCCTCCGTCACCAAGTTAGGGCACGGTGGATTGAACTGCTTGGTCTCCTATTCATCCCATCTAGCAGTTCTTCGTGTGGTAAATACAACTCTATTTTTACCACCTTTTTGATCCTCAATGATTCATCCTATTTACCAAAATTGGTTTCTGCCTATACAATGTTAGATCTATTCTGTCTACATCTCATACTGCCTAGTATATTCACTTAAGCTTCATATCTAGTTAGATTCCTCACTTGTACTTATTCACGGATTCGTACAAATCTGGAACCAACTCTCAACATATAAGTGAATATATTCACAACATGAGGTCAATGTCTTCAAACTGATTTATCTTCAAAATCTTCTGAGAATGCATATGACCTCTTCCCCTTCCCTCGCATCTCTAATGCTGTCACAGGTACATGTCCGTGGGAGCATCCCTTGGTTCTCATAGTCTGCATTCGTTTGCAGAATTCTTACAGCAACACATTAACTCTCCCGAAGCCAGTTCCTGTTTGTCCAGCAAGCGAAAGCCTTTGAAGCCTTTGAACGTATTGAAGCCATTCATTTTGAAGTTCATGGCTGCAGAGAAATCAGTAAGGAAGGGCGGCAGACAGCGTCGAGGGGGAACATCAAAAGATTTGCCTGATGACCTCGCAGACCTTTACAAGACAGATCCTGAAGAGGATTATAATCAGCGCAAGACACGAATCCAATGGATTCGACGATATTGGGCTGAACAATGGTTCAAATACAAGTTCGTGACCCAGGAATACGCTGAGAAGAATGCTAGTCCTTGGGGTGATATTCTCTATCGAGGCCTTCCACCCAAGAACAGAGTTGAAGCTATTGCACAGGGTTTCTATCCTTGTATGGTCCGTGGACCTCAGCCTGAAAATGCCGACCCATCATCATTGCTCTGGTGTCGTGACGATAATCTCTTCAAGTGCAACTTCCAGCATGCAAAGGCATCGGCCAAGGAAAACAAGAAGTCATTGGGATTAGACTTCAACCCTGGTCCCTCTGCTCCCCGTGCTGACGGCTCACGTGATGCAGAACCCAATGTCATCGGCCCCTTTTCCAACCTTGATGGCCTCATCACTTACATCTTGGTCCAAGGTGCCAAAGTGGATCATTCTGATAATGATGCTGACACTAATGAAGCCCCAGCTCCTCCTCCAAAGCCGCAGAAGCTAAAGAAGACTAAGGCTTCACGATCAGCTGCACCTCCAAAAGCTTCATGTGCGAAGCCACTGGTTACTGCACCTCCTAAAGACAGTGTGCAGTCTGAAGATTTATCACGCATCTCCAAGAAGACAGAGAAGAAAAAGAAAATCGTGAACAATACTGATCAGACATTGACTCCTGCTGCCATTCTGTGAGAAGAGCACATTGATCTGTCCAGCGATGAAGATCTTGCAGATGATGCTCTTGAGCAACTGATCAAGAGCAAGGAAGAAGCAGAGATCTTCAACGATTTGCCACTCTTTGATGTGGCAATCATCCATAACTTCATTAATGAGTGGTTTGACACCCCAAATCTCAGCTTTGATGATCTGCGACTTCCCATTGGCCTCAGCGTCTCCTTCAATGGCTCCATTGCTTCTGAGCTAGCTCTTGCTCAGCGCATCGTTGAACTGAAGCACAAGAACGACTATGAGAAAGCTCAGTTCAAGAAGCATGTGGCCAAGCTCAGCGTGCAAGATGTCAAAAACTTCAAGATCATGCTGCACGAGCTCAAAGAAGCCTTTCACAAGAAGCGCGAAGAAGCTAGAGGCTCTTGTGAGCGCATGAAGAGTCTGGCTGACAAGTGTGTGCTAGCCTACAATGAGGCCGAGAAGCGCAAGGCTCTTGGTCGCCCTGGCATTGACCCCAGAATGGCTGCAAAGAAGAAGAAGCTATCAATTATCCAATCTGCACCTTCAAGGCAGGATGAACCTCGCATAGTCTTCCCAAGTAGCATCACTGGCTCGAAGCCAAAGGTCATGTCAACCACTTCATAACTGAAGAAGACGAGGGCTGCCGAGGCTGAAGCCAGAAAAAGGAAAAACACAGAAGCCTCTGATGTTGCTCCCTCCAAGAATAAGCGCAAAACCAAGAAGAATCGGGCTGCTCCCATAGAGCCCTTAGTTGTTGAACCTATCTCAATGGTTCGCCCTGCATCTGAACACCAAGAACAACGGATGATTGTTCATGAGCCTGCTTCCACAGAGGCTTATGAAGCTGAAGACATTCCAGCAGTTGATCCCATCGATGTTGAAGACATTGGTCACCATGACAATGTTGAAGATGATGAAGTTCTTCCTCAGATCGAACACAACATGGTATCATCGCCTGTTCTCACGAACAGCGAACTCATCAGCATTGGTCATCCTCTGACGCCAATTGCTCAGGATACATCATGGGCTGATCGCCCACAACAACAAGACTCCCCGAGTACTCCCCAACAACAACAAGTCACACCACCTGTGCAAGAAGAAGAGGATGAGGCCCAGCCAACTCCATCTCCAAAGGCGTCACCAGTATTACAAAGGCTTCGCAAAGGACCAAGGCCTCAAGTCCCTCTTTCGAGCGTTCCAGAAGGAGAAGTGCACCACCAATCTGTTGCACGTCAAGTGTTTCCAGAAGCCACTCCGACTGTGAATGTCTCCGTGTCTGAAGCCAAAGATGCTGAAGACAATCTGGCTGCATCAGCCGATGACGAACAAGAAGAAGAACGTGTCCCTACTCCCCCCATTACTGAAGAAGTTGTTCCTGAAGTAAAAATGCCAGTGCCAGACCCTCTAGCTCAACAAGTGGAGGTTGAAAATCTTGAGGCTGCCACCACCAACACAAATGAAGCCAATGACGTAGTCATGGCTGAAGCAAGTGTGGAGCCTGCACCAACCAATATGCCAGAAGCCAATGTTGCAACTGCTCCTGAAGCTTCTGTTGTGCATCCTGAAGCCTCTGTTGTTGCCACTGCTCTTGTTCCGCCACCAAGGCCCCATACAATTGAGCAAGCATACAACCATGGCCAGCTAATCACTGTCAAATGGCCCATTCTGGTCCCTCCGCCTAATGTCTCTGGTCCTCAGTTTGATTATCATATTGAGCATAGGACTCAGGTCCAGAAACCAAAGCCAAGACTGCCAAGGTTCCCAGGTACTGCCACCTCTATAGGGTCCTTCAATGCAAATGGCTTCAAAAGCCACAACACCTTCTTTGACAGCGCAAAGAACCCCTACTCAAGGCCAAGAATATCATCTGATCGTTTCTGGAGCCATCAGCAGCGAAGCTATTACTCCTGCGTTTTGTATGATCCAGGGCGCATTTTCCCTCATATGTGCCTCGACACTAAAGCCATTGCTGGACTGCCATGCTTAGAAGAAGCACTTGCCTGCTTTCGTGATGCAGGTCTGCTCAGCTTTGTGACAGACAAAGAACATTGGGATGAGAAACTTTTGCTTCAATTCTATGCTACCCTCCACATTCGCGGCTACAACAGGGATACAAAGACATGGGTTCTCGAGTGGATGACAGGAAATGTTCATCATGAAGCCAAAGCTCTTAACATCATTGAGCTTACAGGACTACCCACTCCCGGAGAGCTATTCGAACCTGATTGTCAACTCCACCGCAATGCACTGGAGAGCATCTTCCATAAGCTAGAACCCAACATGAGCCAGATGTTGAGCATGATGAAGCCTCTGCCACATGACGCTGAATACCCAAAGGAGTTCTTTGTTGATGACCTTGAGTATCTACCTCGCACAATATATCACATCATCAGGCGGACTCTATGGCCTATCAAAGGGCATTCATCAGCTGCAAAACTTGAAGGAGCCATGAAGACATTGGTCTTTTACATCCTCAATGGCATCAGCTTCAATACACAAGAATTCTTCCTCCGGCAACTGGCTGCGTCTGGATCTGACCTTTTTGGCCTGAAATTCTATGCTCCATGGGTCATGCGCCTCATCAAGCTACACTCTGCTATCAACTATCAGCCCTCTGCTCGCAATCATCTGATCTTTCTACCAGAGGTTGATATGTCAGTTGAAGCCATATACCCTGAGCCTTCCAAGAAGCCTCTTTGTCTTCAAAATGTTGAACACCAAAGCTTCACTCGTCTGCCTCATCGTGCGCCAACTGAAGCTACTGAGAGCACAATTGCCCAAAGGCCTAAGAAGCGCTCTCGCGTCCTAAATGACCGAGAACTTCTTGTGGCACTACATCAGAAACAAGACAAGCATCACTTTTGGCTCAAGCAACAGATGCAAAGCCTCTTGGTGGACGTCAATCGCATTCGAAATCTTGCCACCAAAAATGCCTTTGTCACTCACGAGACCTGTCGGCGATCGTGGAAGAGTTTGACACTGCTCAGTGCTGAAGCAGATCTTCAAGACGATGGCTTCACTGAAAGATTCAAGTTTGACTCCACTCCTCCACGGAATGCTGTCCTACGTCGAACTCCATCCCTTGAAGACTTTGACTATTCTTCCTCCGCGGCGATTGTGAATGCCAAAGTGATCGATGATGAAGACGATGCTACTTCACCGCCCCCTACTTCTGCACGTATCGACACTGCACCAAGTTCGTCTGCGCCGCCAAACAACAATGACAACCCAGCTGCTTCACCTACTCCTCATGAGGACGAGTAGATACTCTATGTCTTCAAACCTTTTTGGTCATTACTGACAAAAGGGGGAGAAGCATATGAGTTTGATAGTCTTCAAGCGGGTTCATATGGGCGGTTGCTTTATATTTTGCCTAGTGATTACAACTCTTGCTTTTGATACATTTTGTTCTTTGAGTTGTAACACTCAAACTCGATGGTCGTCTGCTACTTATTTGCTTTTCCATGTGCGATGATAACTTCCGCACTTAGATCATTCTGCAGACGTCCATTTTTCATTATGCATGTCACTCTCTTAGTTATATCATTTCATGCATGATGAATTATCTTCATAAGTTGAAGAGGATCTCCACAAGTACAACCTGCCATGTGCATTTGCATTCCAAAAGCAAATTACCTATATGCATATCTTCAGGGGGAGCCTTTGCCACTTATGAAGACAATACCCTATCCTTTACAATTTCACATACTTTATCCCCGTTGAAAACTTCAACCAGTTTGTCATCAATCACCAAAAAGGGGGAGATTGTAAGTGCATCTAGTGCCACCCCTAGTTGGTTTTGGAGTATTGATGACAAAGTTGGTTGAGGGACTAATGCATTTGTCAGAATTGCAGGATAACGTAGGTAGTGTCCCTCATTGATTCGGTTTACCTACCGGAGATGACCCCTAAAAATGTATAAAGACATTGACGACAATGGTGGTATGTGAAGATATTCATATTGAAGACTATGACATGAGAAGACATTGAGTGAAGACTATGGAGCACGAAGACTGTGTTGTTTTGTTGTTTCCTTTTCTTCTTTATTGAGTCATAGGAACCACCGTACTATTAAGTGGGGTCCAAGTGAACAAAGTCAGAATGACTGAAGTGATGCTCAACCCAAATCCTATGTCTTCGAGCGAAGACAATGAGAGAAAATCTTATCCAGAGCTGGATGAGTCAGCTTTGCTTGTAGCCCAAGTAAAGTTGCCGTGTGTGTTTGAAATCTGACCGTTGGAACACGTGTCAGTTCCTTAGTGACCCAGGGTGATTTCAGACATATCAGGTCGGGTTGCCTTGTGGCTATAAATAGCCCACCCCCTACACCATAAATTGGTGGCTGCTCAGAGTTAGTTCACGGCTTTTGTCGTTTGAGAGCAACCCACCTCGAAGCCTTTGAGAGAGAGAAATCCTTGCGAGGAAAAAGCCCAAACACCCAGAGCCAAAGAGTGTTAGGCATCACTGAAGTCTTTTTGTCTGAGTGACCTGAAGACTTATTACACTTGAGGAATGTGTATCCTCCAGCCGGTTAGGCGTCGCGTTCTGAGCATCCAAGAGTCATTGTGGATCGCCGGTGAACGAAGTCTGTGAAGGTTCGGAAGTCTACCTTGAAGACTTACCAGAGTGATTGGGCGAGGATTGTGTGTCCTTAGCTCAAGGGGAACAAGGTGAAGACGCGGTCTTCTGAGTTGAATCTCAGCCTCCCTAACCAGACGTACAGTTGTCACAGCAACTGGAACTGGTCCAACAAATCATGTGTCTTCAACAAGTGACTGGTTCTATCCTCTCCCTCCCTTTACTTTGAGTTTGTCTTCGTGAAGTCATTGCCTATTTGCCGTACCTGTTTGACTTCATTGCTTGACTACTATCGTTGGTTGGCTTCATACTATCTTCCATCCTGATCCTTACTACCAAGCTGCTATTAGTCTTTGTACTTTCACATTATTGCATACTTGACTATGGTTTGCTTGTTGTAGTTTATCTTCCGCTGCATATCAATTAGGTCATTTCTATTGTTTGTCTTCGAAACTTCCACGTTTTGAAGACTTTGAGAAAAATCACCTATTCACCCCCCTCTAGTCGATAACTAGCACTTTCAGGTACACATTGTCACTTACAAACATGAAGTCAGGAAATCTTCAAACGATTTTCCTCGAGGGCTTCAACCAACTTTGGTGTGAAGATCAAGCACATCAGAACTGACAATGGGACTCAGTTCAAGAATTCCGGTCTTGATGGCTATCTTGATGAACTTGGTATTACTCATGAGTTATCTGCTCCTTATACTCCTCAGCAGAATGGCGTCGTGGAGCGGAAGGACAGAACCCTCGCTGAAATGGCTCGCACTATGCTTGATGAATACAAAACACCTTGTCATTTTTGGATTGATGCAATTGATACTGCGTGCCACATCATCAATCGGGTATATCTTCACAAATTCTTCAAGAAGACTGCCTATGAACTCCTCACTGACAAGAAACCCAATGTGAGTTACTTCAAAGTCTTCGGTCCTAAATGTTGGATTAGAGATCCTCATCACAATGCTAAATTTGCACCAAAAGCACATGAAGGTTTTATGCTTGGTTACGGAAAGGACTCGCACACCTACAGAGTCTTCAACAACGTTCTTCACAAGGTTGTTGAAACTGTAGATGTGCGGTTCGATGAAACTAATGGCTCGCAAAGAGAGCACCTACCTTCTGTGATAGATGAACCAGAACCTGAGGATTCTATCAAGTTCAAGGCTACTGAGGATGTTATTCCTACCGAAGAATCTGTTGAAGAATTCATTCCAGAACGTGAAGAAATCGAGCTGGTGCACCTGATGAAAATGTTGAAGAAAATGGTGCTGAAGAAAATGTTGATCAAATTTCTCAATGATAACCAGCTCATCCTCGCATTGCAAAAGAAGTGCAAGTTGAAAAGATCATCGATGACATTCGAGCGACAGGTCCTCTCACACGCTCAAAAGCTTCACATTTATCTAACTTTTGTGGGCACTATGCTTTTGTCTCTATTACAGAGCCCACTAAGGTAGATGAAGCATTTCTGGAGCCTGAGTGGATTCGGGCCATGCAAGAAGAATTACATCAGTTCGAGCTCAACAATGTCTGGGAACTGGTCAAACGTCCAGATCCTCGCAAGCATAATATCATCGGCACAAAGTGGATCTACCGCAACAAGCAAGATGAAAATGGCCTTGTGGTGAGGAATAAGGCACGACTTGTAGCTCAAGGCTACACACAGGTTGAAGGAATTGATTTCGATGAAACTTTTGCACCTGTTGCTAGACTTAAGGCTATTCGCATATTACTTGCTTATGCTAACCATCATAATATTATCTTACAACAAATGGATGTGAAAAGTGCATTCCTCAATGGTAAGCTTGAGGAAGAAGTATATGTTGCTCAACCCCCAGGTTTTGAAGATCCAAAGAATACTGACAAAGTCTTCAGACTCAACAAGGCCCTGTATGGCCTCAAGCAGGCCCCTCGGGCGTGGTATGACACTTTGAAAGAATTCTTCATGAAGAATGGCTTCACACCCGGTTCACTCGACCCTACTCTCTTTACTAAATCTTATGATGGTGAACTGTTTGTGTGCCAAATATACGTTGATGATATTATCTTTGGCTGTACTGACCAACGTTATAGTGATGAATTTGCCTATATGATGAGTGAAGAATATCAAATGTCTATGATGGGAGAGTTCAAATTCTTTTTAGGTCTTCAAATTCGTCAATAGCACAATGGTATATTCATATCTCAGGAGAAATACCTCAAGGAAGTTCTAAGGAAATTCGGCATGCAAGACTGCAAAGGCGTCAAAATTCCTATGCCCACAAATGGCCATCTATGCACTGATGAAAATGGTATTGACTTCGATCACAAGGTATACTGCTCCATGATTGGCTCGTTATTGTACTTATGTGCATCTAGGCCAGATATAATGCTTAGTGTTTGCATGTGTGCCCGATTTCAAGCTGCACCGAAGGAATCACACCATAAGGCTGTGAAGCATATTCTTCGATATCTAGCTCACACATCAACACTAGGATTATGGTACCCCAAGGGTTCTACTTTTGATCTCATTGGATATTCTGACTCTGACTATGCTGGTGATCGTGTGGACCGCAAGTTAACATCTGGTACTTGTCATTTCCTCAGACGATCTTTGGTCTGTTGGTCCTCGAAGAAACAGAACTGCGTATCACTGTCTACTGCAGAGGCTGAGTACATTGCTGCTGGTTCTTGCTGTGCTCAACTGCTATGGATGAAGCAACCCCTCAAGGACTACGGCATCAACGTGAAGAATGTGCCTCTCCTCTGTGACAATGAGAGTGCCATCAAGATTGCTCACAACCCAGTTCAGCACTCGAAGACAAAGCACATTCAGATTCATCATCATTTTCTTCGTGATCATGTGTTGAAGGGCGACATCTCCATCGAGCACGTGAAGACTGAAGAACAGCTAGCCGATATCTTCACAAAGCCCTTGGATGAGAAGAGATTTAGCAAGTTGCGGTGTGAGCTAAATATCTTAGAATCTTCGAATGTTCTCTGAAAAGGACACACATCCTGACACTTATGCAAAATTGATGACTTAGATGTGTGACACATGAAGAAATGTTTTTCTTCAATCAATGAAGAATAACACTCTAAGTGTGAAGAAATTAATGAAGAATTTGATTCTCAGAACCCTATGACAATTGTACGCGGTGTCTGAAATCATCATTCTTATACGGTGGGTCACGCCACCACCAAAGTTGAAAATCTTCGTTTTTGAAATTCTTCAGTTTTTCAAGTTCTTCAACTTTGCAAAATCTTCAATTTTTCCGTCGTTTTTATTCATTTGCAATAT